>NC_085141.1:32577853-32712596 GCF_024139115.2 Armigeres subalbatus
AAGTTACGTATTGTTTTTACACGGTAATAAAAATAGCCTGAAAATTTAAAATTTCAATAAATCAGCATTGCATAGGAATTTTCAAACTTTAAAGCACATCGGAGCAAATAATAAAATATTTTGAATCCTGTTTGAATTTTGGTCACATGAACGAAAACAATACGAGTCGATTATTGGAGACAATAGTTTATGTTTCACATTAAATTTCCTAACCAAATATCTGTTACAAAAAAAGAATTTTTGAATGCAATACAACTGTTTAGTTATTCTCTAATAATTTTTGGCCATTCTGAAAATGGAAAAACATTGATTATTTTGAGAAATATAAAAATAAAATATTTAAAAAATCCGCCCTCCAGCAGGTGTTAATTCTGAAAATTGGTCCGTGGCTTGAAAATGTTGGGTAGGCTTGGTAGACTAACCTTCTGGAAGTCCACTGGGAAATGTACCCGAAATTATTTCAAGAATTCATCTAAAAATTTCTTCAGGAAATCCTTTTCGAATTTTTCCAGAAATTTTTTTAGGAATTGTTCCAATTTGGAAAGTAAATCACAAATTTCATAAAAAAAATCCACCTTGATTTTATTCTATAATTTATATAGGGATTTTATCCAGAAGTTCCTCCACGATTTTCTTCAGGAACTTCCTAAAGAAATCCTTTAGGACTTGTTTAAAGAAATCTTATAACAACTCCTTTGAATAATTCCATCATGAATTCAGTCTGGAGGTATATATCGAAGCTGTTCCTGGAAGATTAATGTGGACTTTAAGAAATTCCTGGGGAAATTTTCTTGGGAAATCTATAGAGTGATTTCAAGAAGCAATCTTGAAGTAATTTCCGCGGGACCTTCTGGAAGAATTCGAAGAAGAAACGGCAGGAGAATTTAAAGAAGAAGTTCCAGGGGCGAAATTTGGATGCAGTCCCAGACAAAAAATGGAGGGTTTTAGGAAGTAAATTCTGTAAAAGTGTCTGTAGGAATTATTAGGAGAATTTCAAGTAGGATTTCCTGAAGGAGCTTCCGGAGGAATCCCTGGAGGAACTTCCAGAGGAGCTTCCGGAGGAATTCCAGGAGTACTTCCAAAGATAATCTTGGAGGAACTTCCGGAGATTTCCTGGAGGTACTTCCGGAGAATTCTTGGAGGAACTTCCAGAGGACTTCCTGGAACTTTGGAGACCTCCTGGAGGAACTTCCAAGGAACTTCTGAGGAACTTTGAGGACTTCCCAGGAACTTCTGGAGGACTTCCTGGAGGAACTTCGAGGATTCCTGGAGAAACTCAGATGAATTCCTGGAGGAACTTCCGGAGGACTTCATAGAGGAACCTGGAGGACTTCCTGAGGAAATTCCGGAGGACTACCTGAGGAACTTTCGGACTTCCTGGAGAACTTCTGGAGGAATTCGAGGAACTACAAGAATTCTGAGGAACTTACAAACCCTGGAGGAACTTCCGGAGGAACTTCTGGAGGAATTGAGGAATTCCTGGAAGAATTTCCGGAGGAATTCCTGAGGGGAACTTCCGGAGGAATTCCTGAGTGTTCCGAGGAATTCCGAGGAACTTCCGGAGGAATTCCTGGAGGAACTTCCGGAGGAATTCTGGAGGAACTTCCGGAGGAATTCCTGGAAAAACTTCCAGAGTAAATCCTGGAGGAACTTTCGGAAAAATTCCGGGAGGAACTTCCTGAGGAGTTCCTGGAGGATCTTCTGGACAATCTCTTGGAGCAACTTCTGGACGAACAATGGAGAAACTTTCGGACGAAATGCTGCAGGAACTTTGGGAGATATTCCGGAGGAATATCTGGATGAATGTCCAGACGAATTTCTTGATGCACTGCCTAACTTCCTTCTGAAGAAATTCTGTATAAATTTTGGCGCTAAAAACTAGCTCACGCCGACCCTCGCCGCCTCGCAACCGCCGTCGCTGGCTGAAAATGATATATCACGCTGCCGCCGATGAAATTCCAATCGGCGCACAGGTCTAATATTTATTGGTACCAACTGATTTTTACTTAATTAGTTTAAGTTTTCTGGAAATCAAACCCGAGCAGGAGCGACGGCCTCGATAGCCTTGCATCAGAGATAAAATACAAAACTAGTATGTAATACTTTAGGCATAACATGTAGGTATTTTACAAACGAATAATAATGTGTGAAGCGTCGGTATTGTAATAACAGAGTATGTTATGCCTAAGTATGTACAACATTAATTTTTGGTACTATTTTTGGTATTTTACCTCTTATGCAAGGCTGGTTCATAACAGAGTATAGTATCAATAACAGAATGAGATATTATTGACTATTTCTTACCTGCCCCGGAAGAGGGACCTGGAGGGGCGCATTATACCTTCTTACTCTGTTTATAGGTAGTGTAACTCACTGGTAGAGTGCTTAACGTTGCAATAAGCTCATCGGCTCCGAAACAACATTATCCACGAATACCTACTTGTGGGTGTTGCAACTTAAAAAATTCCATTCCAAATAATAACAAATATGAAACAACAAAGGCTTAGTGAATCTCGATTCCCGTGGTCGACAGGTGTCAATTGAAGAGGAATTTTATTTTGCTATGATAAAAACACTAAAACTGAGCTGGTAGTTAGGAATTCTTTTTTATAATTTTATTTATATAATTGATTATAGCCACTGAGAGCACTAAATGGAAGTATCAAAAAATACCAGTCAATGGTTTCGGGATGCCTTTGTTTTGCATACCGATATAAATCTAAAATAGATGGAACGGTACTTCACGCAGTCATTGAATTTAAATCAAAATAAATTAAATCGCGTTGTTTATTTTCTACTTAATTTTATTTAATTTCAATTGTACAGTTTTTTCCTCCTTAGGACTCTAAAAAGTATTGAAAACAACAAGATTAAATCTTCATAAAGAATTAGGGTCTCCTGTCAGTCTGCAGTTGCAAGAATGCCAATCCGGAGATGGCGAATTTGAATGTCGGTACGCCTTGGAATATTTTCGGATGGGTAAAATTCTTGGCTCCCTGAGCATAGTGTATCGATTGTTCTTGCCTTACAAGATACATACTCATGCAATAGTGGGCATAGAAAAGCTTTCAATTAATAACTGTAATAGAATATTTAGTTGAAAAGCCGGCCAAGATCCAGTTGGAATGTAGAGCCATAGAAGAAGATGAAGAAATCATGATGAATTTTTGAAAACAATAGGGAAATTGGGTTCACTTTTCAAAAATCATTTCAAAAGTCAAAACTAAGAAGGTACATATTAATTCTATTTAATGTTAATAATGTCAAAAAAACTTAAAGCTTCCCGAAGGAAAAAAATCAATGGAAAAATATCCAAATAAACGAAATGCATGTTCGGTTTAAAATAAAGCTCCACGCGCAATTTGTCACTATCAATTTAACTGTAAGCGCATTGATTGTTGATGACTGCTTTGATGGCGCTTGTACTGCGGATATTTTTTCACATCTATGATAGCCTTGGAAAATAATAACGAGAGTTGTCATTTTGTTGCAAGGCACAATATTAATTTTATTCTCATAAAAATGACATACATTTATGCGCAGAATTTTAATTTTAGGCGAAGTTGTAATTAGATGTTGCCGTGCATGGAGGATCATTTGGATAGTACCTCTATTCGCGTCTCCAACGTTTAGTACGCAAATTGCTATATGCTTGTGGACCAACCTACCGTTTTCTCTCTAGCAATATTAATTGCTTTAACGTTTGGTCCACTAAACATTTATCATGCTGAATTGATTCTTGAGGGAAAGGAACTATCCCATCTATCGGCAGCACCTCCGTTTGCTTATTAATGGAGTGAACGCGACTGTCGAATTTATCCATTCTCACCCTGCCCACTTCACACGGCTCGACATATTGCATTGCACAGCTTCCAGGGCCTTTAGGCACAATAAAATACCAAAAATAAAACCCCCATGCATTCACTTACCTTCCACTAGCTCTGCTGCAATACAATCTCTTTTGTGGACCTTTGTGCGGTAAGTATTTCCTCTCAAATGCAGCCCAAATGGGACACTTTTTTCTGCACAAAATGTTGTTCTCCAAACTGCCAACTTGCCCTCCTCTGCTGCGCTTTGTACTCTTTTTCCGCACCTTTTGCACTACACTTATGCTTCTTTGCTCAGCCGGGGAGAATGTCGAAGTCAAAATATGTACGAATCTCCTGTTTTCCGCTTCCTAGCGAGATGTTTCTGGTGCTGCAATTTTCCGAAACATGTAAGGAAGGTATCCAACACTGCTCGTTCGACTTCGAGGCCACAGCACCGAGATGTTTGGTACGATGTTGGTTTTTGTTTTTCTTTTTTACTGTAATAAGTTTTCCAACCAACTTTTCATTGCTTCTTCTTATATTTGCTGTTTCTTCTCTCGGGGAAACGGGAGACTTGTTGTGGCTGATGTTTGTGGTTTACTTAATTGCGACAACAGCAAGAGTTCGAAAAGTTTGAATGTACCTGCAAAGGAGCATCGAACGAGTTCTACTCAGTAATAGCTGATGAACTGATTGAGGATGAATACTAAATTGCTAAGTACTCTATTGTATGCGTTTTGATAGATGCTCGTTCAAGATAGATTAAAAACCGAATGTCCAGATGAAGTAAAAATCTGATGGGTTCATCATTTTGTGCTTCCAAAATCCCTCCACAAGTCTGAGTACAATATTTAATAGAGTTGTAATGCGATGGCTGAAAACGCGAACCCGATCATTTTAAAACTTTTTAGCGGAAGCTCGAAAAAGGATTACGAACATATTAGCGTCACGTATATGCATTTACGATCCGCGATTATCTGCTCAAATTGAGCTCGTGATTATAAATTCAAACGCCATTAGGTAGTTTGTAATACGGGGTCGACGTTGCGCACCGATCAATCTGCGTTGATAAACCCCATTTATGCATGTTCGGTCACTATGACTTTTCCAGTTATTTGTTTTTGCTTCGATTTCTCGTTGTACTAAAGGGGCCATCGGTGGAGAAATGATTGCGATCGTTCAAATTGGTTTGCTAATGCAAAAGAAGCCAATCAATACCGTACGGCAGCACCGAGTCTTTGGCTGGGGTCTTGGTTGTTTGATGTTAATTTGGTAGGCGTGGCTACCCGTGAAGTATGACTTTAACTAATGGATTGGTACAAACAATGTTATTATTGTTTGTTCGATTGAGACTATTTTTAGTTTCGAACACTCATTTGGTTAAAATTTAACAAGCGGAATCATTCGTTTTGATTAACAAAATTTCTTCTCTGTTTGTGAAAGGTTTAAAGACAAATGCTTCAAATTACAAAACAGTTAAAGAAATGACGTACTGCGTAAAGCCCAGCAGTGTAGGAAAGCAAAGTTAAAGAAATCTAGATATAAAATTACTTAATGAACGAAAGGAAATCATATTTTCTGACACTTCCTAGTAACTAAACAGTTTTTTTTCTGCACGATAGATTGTCGGTTTTACTCATGCTTTTAAGCATTCCTTTAGGTATTCCCAAATAGGTATATCCGTGGGTCTTTTCTTTGTCATTATTATAGAGATTTGCAGCCCTCGGCTGGCTCATCTCTGCCGTGGGTTTTGAATTCCATATTACTAGTAAAGTGAACAAGGTTTTGTCGATACCATCAAAACTGTTTCTATACTTCGTAAGCTTTCGACTGAATATTTTTTTTTGTCTTTATTATCGAGACTTGCTTGTTTGCCCGTGCATGAAGTCTCGATAATTGAGATTTGAGTATGATTCTAACGGGCAGGGGTCGTTTTGCCGAAATAATTTGGTTGAACACTAGGCGAAAGTTGTTCTGAATATACCATTTGACGAACAAACATAATGAAAGGGTCATTTGCCAAAATGGTCATTTGTCGAAAGGTCATTTCGAAGGGTCATTGCTGAAAGGGATTGCGAAAGGGTCATTTGACCGAGATGGTCATTTTTCCGAATAGGTCATTTGAAAAGTGAGAAATTAGGAGTAAGAAGAAAGACGTCCCAATTCTCATTCCTCATTTCTCACTGTAAAATAAGGAATGCGAAGTGAGTAGTGGAAGTCTCTACTTCTCACTTAGCGCTTCTCACTTTTACAGCGAGGAGTGATAAATGATGAGTGAGAAGTGAGAAATGAGAAGTGAGAATTGAGACGTCTAACTTCTCACTCCTCATTTCTCACCTCTCACTGTGAAAAGTGAGTAGAGTGAAGTAGGTAGAGAGTAGGTGAGTAGAGCGAAGTAGGTAGTCTCTCTTCTCATTCTTAATTTCTCACTTTTCAAACGACCTATTCGTCCAAGTGACCTATTCGGCCAAATGTCCTATTCAGCCAAATCACCTTTTCGGCCAAATGATCCTTTCGGCTAAATGACCCTTTCAGCCAAATGACTCTTTTAACCAAATGACCCTTTCAGCTTAATGACCCTTTCGGCCAAATGACTCTTTCGGTCAAATGACCTTTCCAGCCTATTGACCCTTTCGGCTAAATGACCTTTTCGGCCAAATGACCCTTTCCGCCCTCGCGGCTAAACGATCCTTTCAGCCAAATGAGCCTTTCGGCCAAATGATCCTTTCGGCCTAATGATCCTTTCGGCCAAATGAGCCTTTCGGCCAAAAGATACGTTCGGCCAAATGATCCTTTCAGCCTAATGATCCTTTCAGCCTAATGACCCTTTCGCTCAAATTATCTCTTCGGCCAAATGACCTTTCGGTCAAATGATCTTTTCAGCCTAATGACCCTTTCGGCCAAATAACTTTTTCAGCCAAATGACCCTTTCGGTCAAACGACCCTCTCGGTAAACGATCCTTTCGGCCAATGACCCTTTCACAAATGACTTTCGGCCAGATGGGTTTCGGCCTAATGGTTTGTTCGGCCTAGTGGCATTCGGACAAACCCTTTCCGATTCTACCAACACAGTTTGTGGCAATGCTTAAAACTGTAATTATTTATTTTTATTCAATACAAATTTAACAGTTTTGAGCATTGCCACAACAAAAGTGTGCAGCTTCGGAAAAATTGAATTCCCTTCGGGACCATTCTCAAAACAGTAGTAACAAAACGTCGCTTGGGAGAAGTCCGTCCACAAAATGGCTTCCGATTCCGAAACCATTGACAAAACCCAGTTGGACTTCACGGAAAAAGTCGGTACGTCCCCAGAAGTAACTGGACGAGTCCGATAAATACAGCTCGACTTCCCGCGCCGGAACGTCTAGCGTAGATGCAAAAGTTCAATCGCTTGAACGTCAAAAGCGGAAAATGGGAGTTGGAGGCGAAATGGAGCTGAGGAGGGAAAAGAAGATACAGCGCGCATTTAAGAGAACGAAGATGGAGATGGAGGAGAAGATGCGTGCTGAAGAATAGGAGGAGCAAATGGTCTGGCAAGCTGAGATGCTGCGCAAGAAGAAGGAGCAGATCGAGTGTATGGAGACGAAGCAGAAGTCGTTCGAGATGGAAATGGCGCCCATGGATGAAAGGTTCAAGGAACTTTGGGGTAGTCCGGCGTCGTAGGAGTTGAAGTCGAAGCCGAAGGTCGCGGATCACGGGCGGGTCCTTCCGGCAGTATAAACCGAAAAGTGTTGGAGCTGACGAAGGAAAACGTCAAAAGGCGGACGACGAAGACAGTGAAGAGGATGACGAGGACACCGACGAAAGTGAAAGTAGCGAAGAAGAAAATGCGAAAGACGGTGAGTCCGGTGATTTTTATACTAATTTGAGTCACCTTAAGTACCGAGAATCGTTTCAAAGTGCTGGTATTACACCACTCGATACGGAGGGTACAACACTGTCATTTTGTGATTTAGCTTTGCTGCGTCGTACATGCGTGAAAAATAAAATGACAGTTGTACGTTGCTTCCGTATCGAGTGGTGTGCCCCCGAAAACGCGAGCACTTTGAAACTTGGATTCCGTCAGGAGTAACCTTAATGTTTGTCAAATCAATATTTCCTCCGAATTCCTCCTAATAAAATAGTGCAGGTAGTTGGATGTCTATACTTTCATATGGTTGGTGTTGATCTACCACTATTTGCCTCAATTAAAGATATGGACATAGTAAAATTGTATTATATAATGTGAAAGGTCGAATAACTTCTAATATATCTCCGAAATATCACATTTTTTAGGAAAACGTGTGATTTGATGTACTTGTTTACTTTGTAGAACATGTCCACAGAAACAATAAGAAAAAAGTTTTCTTGAAAAACATGGTTTTAGATACGATTTTCTGAAATTTCATCTAACTCGCTACCGTTAAAAGATAGAGAGTTGGTATATTCTACGAAGTTGTTTGATTTCAAGCTCTATCACTTTTGTAGCAGCTCAAATTTTTGAACGAAAACGAAAAAATTTTTGGATCACCCTAACAGGCGAATTTTTAGGTCACCCTAATCTTCCAAAATATAGCTTAATTTTTAATTCTTAACTTTTAAAGGATCAATATTTTTTCATGAATTAATTTGAATAGCGCAATCAACAGAACAACATGAAAGCTATTGATTGCAGTATTCAAATTAATTCATGAAAAAAATGCTACTTAGGTCCTTTTGAAAAGTTAAGCGAGAAATTTTCTTCGAAGACACCACCTATGTAAAATCAACCGTTTGCACGCAAATAAAAAAACGAACGTTTTTGGCTTGCTGCGCCCACTGTGCGTCGTGATGATGGAAGGCGCAAAAGCGGGCGCCTTGCAATCGAGCAGGAGGAATGTCGAAAATGTGAGCCAAGACGTGTTGGGGCAACAGCAGGTCAGACAGAGAAAGGCCCAGTTGGCAGCGAGAAAGGACTGACCTAAAACTTCCAAATTCTCAGCAAGCCATTGTTTCACGCGGCCAAAGCCTCCAACGATGCCTGTGGTTACGTTAATCATGAAAACCTGATGAGCTTGCAGAAAGCGCTCGAAGGAGATGCACTCGAGATAGTGTCGGGACAACTACTTCTGCCGGCATCGATTCTTAGGGTCATCGAGAAGCTAAAACGGCACTGCGGCCGCCCAGAGCAGCTTCTACAAAGTTTGGACAAGATGGATCGTTTGGAGCCTCCATAACCAGACAACCTCCGGAGTTTTGGTCTTTTCGGAAACACGGTGGAACAGGAACAACATTGCGGACGCCTGAAGGCTGCGGATGTACGGCAACACCTTGTCAATCCACTGCTCATTATGTCGCTGGTCGCCAAGCTTCCGGATCGAGAGAAGCGTGAATTGGTTCATTACCGGAGAGGCCACGGCGAAACCACGCTGTGGATGCTGACGGATTTCCTCATGGACATATTGGTAGACGCATTCGAAGCCCAGCCGTCGCATCAGTCGATGAGAGTTTTCCCAACCGGAAAGAGCAAGACGAGGGCACCAGTCCGGCGGTTAACTCAAGCAATGAAAGGAGGCTAGGGTGGTCGGTATTGGCCATTTTTGACAAATACCGGTATTCGGTATTTGGTGGAGTCAATACCGGTAATACCGGTAGAACACCGGTTTTTGTGAAAACTTCAGGTATTAAAACAAAATCTTTTGATTGTGACTTTTGGAGGAAAACAATATTTGTTGACAAACTTCAAATGTTAAAATCATTGCTGTTGAGTTGGGCAAAGCGAAACTTATAGACATAACATTGACGTTGACGAATGGTTCCAAGACGTCGAAAATCAGTGTCAAGTACTTGCCCTAATACTTCAGATTCGTATTAGGAGAATTCTTTACGGATTGCATGCTGGGATCCTGACGTCAACGTATTTGCCACCGGTAGCGCAAGTGTTTTGCTCTGCTACAGTCCCTTCACAAGTTGTTCTTCAACCAATAAACCAGAAAAATTATTTATAGAGGCATCTTCCTCGTGATCGTCAGGTATGGTCTTTGTCTCAGTTCGATCGCATCTGGAATGATTAAATGCTCCAAGATTCCGTCCGCTTGTAGGAATATAGCCATAGATCAGTGAAAGCGTGCTGGGCCCATAACCCTAGGAATATACATACAGATCAAATAAGAACACGTCTATCTTGTACGATGTTCAGATAGTGAATGAAAAAACAATTATTTATTTGCTATACATAGTAACAGTTTGGTAATCATGGCATGCTTGTGAATCCTGTATCGTCGCTGACTCCTACACCGCTTGCTTAATCAAAGTAGCTCTGGATGTCTTGAAGAAAATGCCAAAATCGTTTCTTATCAATTGCTCCATGGCAGAATTATCCAAAAAGGCAAAAAGATCGGCGTATTCTGATCATATTTGTTGGATTCATTCCTCAAAAGCATCGAATAAGTGGCGGAAGTTTCTGTGGCTTGATTTGATAATAAATTATTCCAACAAAAATAGGAGCGCTACGTCGGCTTCATATAGAGTACAGAACTCACAGCAGAGTAATTCCACAGCAGCTTGAACAGGTTCAAGGATTTGAATTATTTCACCAACCGCCCAACAATCATCACTGAAGTTGAATTTGGATTAAGTTTCAACTTTAAATCCGTATGAAAAGATAACATGCTATTCCAGCGTGCCTTCATCAGCCACTAATTCAAATTCTTTTCCGAATTATGAATGGGCTATTTTTGCGGAAAGTAGTTTTTATAAGTGATATCTCGGAAAGAACTACTACGTCACGTACATTTTTCACAATTTCATGTATTGTGGGAAAATTCTCGACGATGTCAACAATGTTCAATGTTCATTGAAGAAAAAAGTCATTTGCAATTTAGCAGAGACTAAGAGAATGAAACAATACGTATGATTAATGACGATGATGATCGATTTTTGTTGTAGCGTGAACGTCGTCAATGATGCTTACTTGGGCAAAGTTGATTTTTTATACGATTAGTATTTACTGCTTGTAACCGAATATTTGTCCCATCTATGTTGGATTTCCTATTTATATTATTTTATATTTTTATTTGAAATGTCGAAAATACCGGTATTTCCCGTCTCTGATACCGGTATTTTCGGTACCCCAAATTGGTCGGTAATACCGGTATTACCGGTTTCGGTACTGCCAGTTAGACCACCCTAAAGGAGGCTCAAACCGGGCCAACACTGCCGAGCCACCGAACATCGTCTGCGGCACTGCGCAGAGTTCAGGAAGCTGTGGTATGCTGAGCGGCTGAAGTGAATTGGTGAATCGAAAAGGCTGTACCACGTCTGCCTCAACGAACACAAAGGGCAGTGCAACTAACATCCGCCTGACATTGGCGAATGCAGGGCGTTCCACAATGTGGTCGGGTTGAGTGCGCACATAAGAACAAACTGCACGGTCATGTCCCGGATTGTTCCAGTCCAGCTGCACTGCGCAGGGAAATCGGCAACAGTATTGGCATTCCTAGACAAAGGTGCTTCAGTCATGTTGGTGGAGAAAAAGATCTCTGATCGCCTGCATGTTTAAAATCAATAACACAGAGATATGTTTTCACACAAAACGGACCTAATGCAGAACAACACCTAGATGAGCGACACCCGAATAAAAAAGTCCAATAGAATTACAATAGAAATTATTGTAACAATACGATAAATTTAATTGTATATAATAAACTCTATTGTTCCTCACATAGAATAACAATGAAGAATGTTGTTTTCACAAAATCCTATTGTAAATGGCAATTTTACAGAAAATAGGGTGGTTAGTTAACAAATAATAAAAAATCGTTTTTCTCGAATAAATGTTTGCATTACAATAGAATTTATTGTTATTCTATTGTCAACTTTTTCCTGTCAATAGATTTTATTGTACGTTTATTGGAACAACAATAAGGCAATTTAATTGGTTCAATAGAGGAACAATATCATTGAATGTTCATCAATAAAATGTATTGTAATTTTATGATATTTTAATGTAATTCTATTGATTATTCGGCAGTTCATTACCACAAAAATAGCTCGTGTGGTTTTATTGAAGCTTGGATTCCAATATTTTCAACAGTATTTGGTTCCTCGTGAAACAAGGAATCTGGACAAATGTTTACATGTTGAAAAGGACCGTTATCACGATCGTACGAGGTTTTCTGGTGCCTGTGTAGCTGTCGCTCATCTAGGTGTTGTTCTGCATTAGGTCCGTTTTGTGTGAAGCAAACACATCTCTGATTTTAACATCATTCATTGATTTTAAGCGTGTGGGCGCAGTCCGAGTACGAGCGCGGCTGACCATCAAATGTGAAACTCTTATGAATGACAAGTGAGCTTTTCTCTAAGGTGTTGTACTTTTTGCAACGGAGTAAGTCCCGGAAGGTTAATCTTACTTCTAGATGAAATTCAAAATGTAGTTTGAATGTAAACTTTTGCATATTTTTCCTTAGTAAAAGAGGGGCGCCAAAAAAAAATTTCGCCTATGGCGCCGGCAAGACACGCAACGGCTCTGGTGTGGCAATCCACTGCCTTGCCAGCGCAATTTCGGCAACAACAAAAACAAATAAAAGATTTTTTTTAAAATAGATTTTACGTAAAATAAATCAAAACAAGGCACGCTACATTTTTAAATGAAAAGTCCTAATTGGAAAACGCATTATCAGTAAGAAAAGAAAAAATGTTTGCCCTTTTGTTCCCAAAGGGGGGGGGGGGGTAACTTCTGGAAAAGTTCCCGTGGGCGTATTTGCTTAAATAATTTCTTGAGAATGTCGGGTGGATTTTAGGAGAAACTTCTGAAGATGCTTTTGGACAGATTTTCGGAGAAGTTTTTGCAGCAATTACTGTAGGAATAGCTAGACTAGAATTAATCTTAAAGAAACTCTTTTAGGAATGTCCAGACCAAGACATGTTCCCAAATGAACTTCTAAAGAATTGTTGAACTATTTTAAAGGTAAAATCTGAAGGAATTTCTGAAGCAATTTCAGAAGCAATTTCCGGTAGAATTCTCGGGAGCTGGATTGGAAGTGAGTTCAGACGAATTCAATGTGAATGTCGAAAGAATTTGAAAAATAATTTCAATAGCACGAAATAGTTTATGGAAAGTTCTTGTATCTGTGATAAACATTTAATGAAATTCGAATGTGAATTTCTAAAGTAACTCCTAGTGGAAATTCTGGCGAAACTACTAAAACATTTCCCGGAGGAAATTCCGGAGCAATTTTAGAGGAAATTCCTGGATAAACCTTGGAGGAATTCTTGGACAAACTTCTGGAAAAAATGTTAGATTCACTTCTGGACGAACTTTCGGAGGAATTTATGAAAAAAGCTCCGGAGAGAATTACTCCTGGAGTAACTTTTGAGGATTCCTAGAGGAACTTCCGGAAGAATTCATGGAGGAATTTGCGGAGTGATTCCTGGAGAAATTCCAGGAGGAATTATTGAAGAACCTTCCGAAGAAATCTGGATAATTTTTTATGCATAAAATTAGCCCATGCCGACCCACGCCGCCGCCGATTATCAACTAGCAGAAAAAAAAACACAATTGGCGCTTAGGTCTAGAATCGAATGCTGTGCTGTGGAGTGTGGGTTTGATTCTCGCTTTAGAAAGAAGAAAACATTTCGTGAAGCGGAAAATTCTACACTGGTCCACTAGACGTTGTGTAAATATCCTGTCCGTGGTCTAATGCTACGACTTATGTAGTCAATATGTACATCCTCTGGTCGATCGGTGATCCTGTCTTTTAAATATTTGGTGGATTGAACCGTCGGGTTACAGGTCTTTGCCATAACCAATTTAGATCTCAGCATTTTTTTGCAGAAAAATACAACCAGCGGTATTTTCTTTCGCCAAAATTCTGTAATATTAATTTGAACGGTGAATATTTAACCGGATTTTGGGGAAGTTTATATTTGATAGCCTTTCTCGTAGTTTTAGTAAAGATTAACAAAATCTCGACCAAACTGTTTCTTGGTCTCGTCGGGAATCTTAAATGTTGGATTTTTATAATAATAGAAAAAAGTATTGCATTCAAAATGTGTTTAGAAAACAAATTGCTTCAAGAGGCAATGATAGGAATTAGATCTCAAGCGAAAAAAACGACATTAATCCTATCTAAGTTTGTATTCAGCATAAACAAATGGATAGAGTTATTCGTTTTAACAATTGTACCATGCATTATCCTAATCTACGCTCGTTAGTATGCAACAAAATCCATAGATAAATCACATCTCTGTTCACGTAATCCGTTTTTGCAACCACACCTCCGTAAACACCACTTCACAAACCTGTTGCCCTATCCCAACAGTGTTTTAGTTTTATCTCATTCGCTAATGGCGTTTTAGCACCAATCTTCTCTTTCACCAATCCACGATTAACACTTTGCTGTCAGTTTTCTTTCGCCTTCCAGAGTCGTCGTGTTATCAAACATTTGTTTTTTCACACTTGTTGTCGACTTGGTCGTCCCCAACTGCCCCAGTCAGGCTCCGGTAGGACCAACCGAAAAAAAAAAACAACGCGACGAAACTTTTACTTTCATCCACCAGCCGCAGAGATGTAATGAGCGCGCGAGCGGTCGTCGATGTTTACTTGCACTATTACCTCACTTGCTCAGACAAATATGAACCACAAACAGACCGAAGACGTCGATAACCCAATGGATGGTCTTGCGGCGTGGAGAGATCCCAATTGCCGAAATATGATGTAAACTTAGCGAAAGGCCTCCCCGCACTCCGTTCCGACTGCTCCAATAATTTGACCGAATCACCGGCCCCAGGAAACAGGGGAAAGAAGTTGAGCTCGATATGCACTATAAAGCCATTAAACTGGAAAACCAATTTTCCTTTATGGATCCACCAAACTTACACCAACCGACAAATCGCCACCAGTAATCGAGAGACCGTTCCTAGGGGGAAGAGGCGGAGAAAAAAGCGCGTCTGAAACCGGCCGCAGCGTGATCGAAACTGAAAGTTGTTTGCGCATAAGCAAATAAGCTCCGAGTACGAGTATCCCGTGCGGGTGCGCGCCTTGCCCGGTCTGCTGTTTCTGCTGCTGACTGCTGGCTGCTGTTACGATCGAACGATCTAGTGCAGAGGTTTTCAAATCGATGGAGTGACGTTCGGTTGAATGGTTCCACAGTTCTATGCTTTTACACCCGTAATCACTTATCAGTTTCAGCTTTCCTGGATTTGTTTCTCCCATTCGGTACACTAAATTTCGCTTTATATAGCACTTCATAAAATTAAAACAGTGATCAGATTTACTTTATCTTACCTTTTGTTTCATCTCCATTTTCCTTACTTGCTTTCTCCCCTTTCTACCCTTTCTACACCTAATAAAGAAGACGATCTTGGTAGTCATATGGCTATCGTTTCTGCCTATCAAATTGGCAGCACGTTCTACAAGACGAACCTCTTGTCCACCTAGCTCAAAAATTCCAAGAAAATTCCGCATGAGCTCGTGGCAAGTGCAAAGGTATATTCGGCTTGCAGTGGACGAGTGATTACATCATCTTTTCCTCCCCTTCCCTACAATGACTCGCACTCTGACGTGGCAGGCGCCAGTGTGACCTAACAAATGAAAGATCACCCGTACTTGTACATTAGGGTGCGGCTTATTTTTCGAATGTTTCCGAAACCTGGAACTCGCTTAAACGATTTTGCCAAAAAAAGAGTAGCCTCAGAATTTCAGGCCAAAATATTGAATTTTAGAGGTCGCGCAAAGGCCTTTAAGGTGATTTTTTGACCATCAAGTTTAAACTTTCATAAAAATAATCTTAACTTTGCCAATTTTAATGCGATTTACAATCTATTGTAATTAATCTCTTCAGTAATAATGAAAACTTTGGAACATCATATTCCTTGAAATCAGCTCCAAATGTTTTGATAAAAATTCTTCTTTTTAAGGAAAATTAGTTTTACAAACGCTCTAACTTTGTCAAATATCAGCCTAATCCGGATATTTTTATATGAAATCAAAGAGAAATTTGTATTCTAATTTTTCTTAGAATAAACTGAGTGTTTCTAAAAACATTATTCGGCAATGTTTTAAACCAAATACAGGCATTCCTTGATAGAACGTATACCTGCGTTATGTTAGTGTACGTACTATCGAAGCGTACGTACTATAAAAAAATCGAAGCAAAAACAAATTCCGAACCAAAACTTTTTTTTTTGCTTTTTTGTTTATTTAGCAGTAGAAGAATGTTTATAAAACCATCAGGAAACCAAAATTTCGATAGAAGGCTCTGTATTCCAAGCATATTTATATTTGATGTAGTGCCCAACTGACCAATAGGACCCGAATTTTCTTGAAATGGTGCCTACATGTAGCATTGATCAAAACCATCCATTTTGTAAATGTGAGGCTTTTTGTTTTACGAAATATTGTATTTTAATGCTTTGGAACATCCGTACATGACGTAACATTTTTAGAAGTTCCATTTATAAGAGTAATATCTTAAAAATGACATCGTACATAATCATGCATGTTATTACACAACGCGACGATTGGGGATAGTTAAAAGATCACTACATTTTACATAAACGTATTTTACGAATTTCCCCTATAAATTTTATGGGAATTAAAAGCTTCAAGGTAGCCCTGAACTGTCACTGTCGTTGCGACTCTATTGGCTCCATTGACGCTTTCTTACTAAAGCAACAAACTGTCAGCTATAGCAACAGTCGCATCGCGTAGGTTTGGAGGAACTTTTATCATGATAACACTAAGATGAGTACCTATACAAAAAACTAGAAAACTGATTTCGAAGATGTCAAAAAGGATTTTTCATAGTTATATGTCAAGTCTCATCCGATCTATAGCTCGTCGAATTGATGTAATGTCTGTCGATAAAGTCTTTACATCCAAATCATTGGATGGCGATCTAATCAAAACTGGAATGTGGAGCTCATCTTTGATCAAAAAGTGCGACGTGGGAAAATGTCTTTGGCAACATGGCCACTAGATCCCTTTATATTCAACATATTCTCGGTCAAACGTAAATATAGTTTTTCTGAAAATGTGGAAATCGTTCGTCAGGAAGCTAAAGAATAGCTTCTAGAACGGCCTCTGAAATTGCTAAACTACAATGTCTTCCTTATTGCAGTCTGAAAGAATTTCTTAATTTTATTTGAAATTTGCTTGAAAATTCAAAAATATTTTTCTCTGTAAACTAATTATGAACATCATATGAAAAAACTTCTTATTTTAGACTCTCTCCTAAAACTGTTTCAGATACTCTTCCAGGTGTCCCTATAAGAATTTCTCTAGGAAATCCATCGAGAATTTATGCAAAAAATCCTCCTGGGACTCAAACTAAGAACTCTATCGCGATTTTCTTCAGGAATTACTTTAGGAAATTTTCCAGGAAATCCTTTAGGAATTCCTTCGGCGTTCTCAAAAATTCCTTACCAAATTCTTCCTGAAATGGAACTTCCCGGAGTAATTGTTGGAGAAATTCTGCAGAATATCTTGAGTACTTTGGGAACTCTGAAACCAACTCCAGAAAATTCTTCAAGAAATTTCGGGGAAATATAAAGGATTTCGAGGAGTTCTTGAGATAATTTCGGGAAATTCTTAATGGATGTTTTGGGAAAATCCATGAAAGAGATATTGGAAGAAACATTGGGAGAGTTTTTAGAAGAATTTCCTGGGTTATTGTTTTTGAATATTGCTGCGAATTGTTATTTTTGGGAAATGCTGGAGGGCTTTATAGGTGTATTTTTGTAGGAGTTTTAGGCGAAGTACCCCCAGAAACCTTAAGATTTTCGGCAGAATTTTCCGGGAAAATTCCTAAAATCATTTTCAGAGGAATTTCAAGGGAAATTTTAGGAGGTACTCCGAAACAGTTTTGACGAAATTTTAGGAAGAATATGTGGAGAAATAGGCAGATGTATTTACAGACGAATTTATCAAGAAATTTCCGAGAGAATTCAAGAAAAATTACTGAATAATTTTTAGGAGAGCTTCACATCGAGGGCTTCCCAACACTGAAGAAATTCAAAGAAAATAGCTGAAGGGGAATTTTGGATATATTTGAACGAATTAACGGAGAAATACTTAATACTTAATAATTTAAGACGGATGTTCGGAGGAATTTTTGAAAGAATTCACGGAAATTTTTTTGGAGAAATTTAACTATTGCACTTCTATGAGTCCTAGTAAAATTTTTGAGGAAATTTCCGGAGAAATGGTTAGGAACTTCTGGAGGAATTCCTGGAGGAACTTCCGGAAGAATTCCAGGAGGAACTTCCGGAGGACTTCTGGAGGAACTACGAGAATTTCGGAAACTGGGAGAACTCCGAGGAACTCCTGGAGGAACTTTCGGACGAATTTCGAGGAACTGCAGGAATTTCTGAAGAAACTTCGGAGGAACTCCTAGAGGAACTTTCGAGAAACTCCTAGGAATTTAGGAATTTCAAGGGTCATCGAGGAATTTTCGGAGAAATTCCTGGAAGAACTTCCGGAGGAATATCATAAGGAACCTGCGCAGGAATTGCGGAGGAACTCCTCGAGGAACATGCAGAGGAGTTCCTTGAGGAACTTCCTGGAGGAACTTACGAAAAAATTCCTGGAGGAGCTTACGGATGAATTCCTGGAAACACATGCGAAGGAACTCCTGGAGAAACTTACGGAGGAATACCTCGAGGAATTTCCGGAGGAACTATTGGAGGAATTCCTAGAGGAATTTTAGATAAATTCAAAAAAAACTTCTAATGCTCGAAATTAATTCACGCTGCCGCCAATAATCAGCTAAATGATCCAGGAAATCTAGGGATGAATTTTTTGAAGAAGTTTCTCTAGTGGAATCTAGGAATGAATTTATGAAGGAATAGACCATAACTATTATATCAAATAAATAAGTAACTGAAAAAATAACAAAATGAATAAACTAAAAATTTGTTTGAATAGCTAAACCCAAATAAACTCATCCTCATTTTAGCAACACTGTTAATTTTTTTTCTCAATAAAAATTTTGTTATTGACAAGTGCATAGATTGAAACTAAACTTATTGTAAAAACTGAATATGTAATCAGCTCAAAATAAACGTATAATTTGTGTTACGTAAAACTGCCATACATTTATGACACGCTGCTTTTTTAAAGTTTTTCTTAACTAAATTCGTTATTACAATGGTGTAAATCAGATGTAAAACTATTACGTAGCATATGAAGGACCCCATACATGTGCTATGATCAAAACATATTCAAATTTTAACTAATCGATTTTACGTTTGGATACGAACGATACAGAAAATTGAGTGAAAAAAAAATTTTTTTTTGTTTTGCGTACTATCGAGGTAAAATGTACGTACAATCGAGAGTACGTATCGAGTATGCACTATCGAGGGTAGTATATCGAGGTATGCCTGTACTGCAAACCATTTTTTCTATTGAACAAGGAAGCTTTATAATAGTAGGCCATAATTTTATTATTTCGAATATAACAGTTTCTTTTCATATGGAATTATATCGAGGATACAGAGACACAGCATCGAGCACATCCGTAAGTATGCTATACAGATGTGCTGACTTCGGTTAGCGCAGAACTGATTAAGTACAGTAAATTGTTTGCCATAAAAAGTGTTTAAGCACACGAATTCCAGGTTTCGGAAACAGTCGAAAAATAAACCGCACCCTATTGTACATTGAAGATGAGTGCTAGTCGCAACCAAACATCTGTTGGTTCTCTGTTCAAGAACAACTGATCTGATCGTACTGGAGTAGCAACTACTGGCAGTCAATCAAGCTCAAGCTCAAAAATTTGCAAGTGTCGGTCTTCCACTTTCATTAGTCGTTTGAGTACACGCGACTTCTGCGTAGAACTTGACAAAGCAACAAGGAAAACAACGTGATGAACATCTTACGTCACTTCTGTACACCCTTTCTTGATTTATAATTACCTTTTATTCGATTTTTCCTTCGTTTTCATAGCTAGTTATTCCCCTGTTCATAGGGTTTCATCCATCATTTACCTAGACATTAACTTGTAAAACCTTTTATAACCACTTGAATATTATTTCACTACGTGTTTTTTTCGTTTTGCAAAATCAAAAACTAAATCTGATCAATTTATTCAAAATCTGATTTCCGAACGTAAGAGATGAGCAAGTCCGGCAAGTTCTCTTAATAAAGAGAAAAAATCCGAACAAGTTAGGGATTATAGTGTTAGTCTCACAATCAATAGAACGGCCACTAAATGAATGACCGTTGATGTCATGCTCGAAGAGATTTTCTTTGGTATTACGTCCGTTTGTCTATGAAATGAATATTATTTCGAAGTATAAAATATTCATCAAATAAAGATTATAAGTCAATAAATGAAGCAAATAATATAAATGAACTTGATTATCAAAACTTTCAGCCAGTCTCTCATCTCCCAGCGAAGAAAATATTTCGATTATGGAAAAAAAAAACTTTTTATTTTAGTATTTTTTTTTACATCACTACAAACCAAAATACCTATATCCCGCTTTTTGATTGATGATATGTTGGGACAAAATTAGTTCAGAATACACCCGGTTCTTTTTTTACACGGGTGGGTTTTAGTTGATTACGACCTTCATCGTTGATGAAACTATGAGTTAACCCCATGAAAAAATTCACAAAAATCAAAGAAAATTCAGGTGGTATTCAAAAAGCTGTGAAAAATCAGGTTAACCGGGAAATTAGGAATACCAACCGTGTAAAAAAAATATTGGGTGTATTCGAAAATTACCTAAATTCAATTCATTTTATATTTCCAAATTATTTAGCTCATTTAGTTTTTTTTAGTTTAGCTTTCGATCATTTAGTAATCTGTGCTTCAATAACTGCATTTCAAAACGTGTTTCGTGGTGGACTTCTAGAGCGAAGGATTCTCTTCAACTCTGCTCAATAATCAAGGCCGGTGAACCGAAGGTTATTAGGCCGGAATCCATTAGATCGAATGGTCATTAGGCCGAACGGTTCTAAAGTTGAACGGTCATTGGGCCGAATGAGAAGTAAGAACTGAATAGCATAGTTAGAAGTGGGATGTGAGAAGTGAGTATCCCTGAGAGATGCTGAAGAGAACTGTGAGAATTGTGAAGTAAGTAGCGAAAAGTCGACGTGCAGCATTCTGTAATTACTTGCCCGATAGCTTCTGCAAACTATGGAAGGTTGCACTTGTCTCGACCGGAGCAAAGCGCAATACGAGCGCATGATCTACTGATTATCAAATAGATATTTTTTCTCAAGTGATAAGTGGGAAGTAAGAAGTGAAAAGTAAAAAGTAAGAAGGGAGAAGTGAGGAATGAAAAATGAGTAATAAGAAGGACCGAGTAGCGGGAAGTGATAAGTTAGAAGTGAGGATACATGAGAAGTGAGAAATAAGAAACGAGAAGTGAGTAGTTAGCAAAAAGAAGTAAGAAGGGAGAAGTGAGTATGTAGTGAAAAGTGGTATGTTCAAAGTGAAAAGTGAAAAGAGAGAAGTGAGAAATGAGAAATGAGAAATGAGAAACGAGAAATGAGAAATGAGAAATGAGAAATTAAAAGTGAAAAGTGAGTAGTGAGAAACGATATGTGAGAAGTGAAAAGTAAGAAATAAGAAAAGAGATGTGGGAAAGGAAGAACGGCAAAATGAAAATGAGGAATGAAGAAATAAAAAGCTAGGAGGAATAAAGAAGAATGAAAAAAGAAAGAAAATGAAAAAAAGGCAGAACAAAGAGGAAGAAGGTGAAGGAAGAAGTAGGATAGAAGAACGAAGTATAAAGAAGGTAATAGGTAAAAACAAGTAGGAGTAAAGAAGCAAAACGGAGGAATATGGAAGGAAGGAAGTAGGAAAAAGAAAGAAAAAAGAAGTAAGAAGTTCTTCTTAGAAGTGAAGAACATGAGGCGTTTTTTTTAGTACCCGTAGCCTCCGAGCTATAAACAGGTTCGGGACAACTGATAAGCGCAGGCTAGATGGTCCGGGCTGTAATATGGGCTTCGAAGCCGTTTCTTGCAATTAGTGTACGATACGGAGAACAGTCGTTTTTAAAATCAAACTTTTCTCCGAGCTGGTAAGACGTACCTTGAGGAGATTTTTAGATGAGGCTCGAATGGGCTGGTTTTGGTTTTACAAACTGGATTGGAATGATAAGATATTTCTTCCGACCAGGCATTTAAAAAATAAGTTCAGGAGTAAAATCAGCTAAATTCATGTCAAGTTGATTACCATCTAATCGATGAAGTTTCTACACCGTTGTAATTTGCGTACGTTGATCTAAAGTTCAAAGATCTTCATCACTTACCAATGGGAGACATCTGAGCGAAGAAAATCATTTGGTAACCTAACAATGATTCGCTTGCCACTTAAGTGGTGGAATTAAATGGGATTGTACAAACTCGTCTTATGGCAAGTGAAGACATTCCACTAAAAAGCTCAACATAATTTTCTTAACTAGCAATGATTGTTGTTACCACTAGAAAAAATAAGAAAGCAGAATACCTGATGTATGTTGTCGTTTTAAAGCTATGTCCATTTAGAATCCGGAATAATAAAATCATCTGTATCACGGTAACGGATTGACATACAAAGAAGGTTAATACATCAAAACAAGGGTAATTCACTGTACTTGAAAAAATATTGAGACCAATAATTTATTCTTGTTTCTAGTAAAAATTCGCACCTTCTCTTTATTCATTCTCATCAAAGTTGCACACCTCCGAGTCAACTTCCTGGTACATTGTTCCACATTTTGGTCATCTGAGTCGCGTCCGAGCTGTTTTCCACTTTTTCACTTTCTTAAGCTTCCGCTTCATTAGCCCAAATTCTCGATGGGCCGGAGCCAGGCAGTTACGTGGATTTATGTTATCGATGAAATCTTCATTATTATCGCGGTACCATTGGAACTTCGGCTGTAGTGGCAACTCGCCAAATCTGCAAAACTTCACGGGACCTTTATGGAAGGCTGACACGGTTTTGAGACATTCCTCCTTGTACAGCTTCGAGTCCATCGTCTTATTCGTCACAAACACTAGGTCTTTGCCCACATTTGCATATCCCTTGCACAAATCATCCGTTTTTTTGGTAGTTTATCCAAAATGAAACTTAAACTTCGCAGGAACTACTCCTCGTGCCGTCACCAGTAGAATTTTTTTAGAAGCTGTCCGAAATCCATTTTGACGTAGGTTCCATCGTCGATGAGCAGGATTATCAACGTGGTGTGCAGACTTTTTCTCCTTTCGGCTTCCATCGGAAATTTTGACACGCTGCACGAAACTTCGTGAAATTTATACCACAGCAAGTCTAGGTAGACAAACCGCTGTAAAAGGATTCTTGCAGCGGTCACTTTCCGTGCCGCTGCAATACAATAAATGATTCCGGATTATAAATGGCTTTAGTTTTATTCTACCGTGTGGGACCGAAATCCGTCCACCCAAATGAGATATCAGTAAATTAAAGGGGGCTCAAGGTAATTCATTTAGAAATAATTTATCTTATCCTGTTCAGATACTTGACAGTAAGCTTTCCGGGCATTGAAATGGAAAGTAGGCTTTGAAATTAAAACAACGAAAATAAAAAACAAATTGCCGCCCACCAAACTCGTTCACTCACTCATGTTAGAATTAAATCAATGCTCGTCCGCGTCACTCACGCTTTCAATGCCTGCTTCCGACCACCTTCATTCGTTGCAAGTTTGGAAATAGTCATTTCAAAGCACACAAAGATCAAGTCACTGATGTGCTTTCCACGAAGAGCGAAATTGGGCACTTTAAAATCGAAAGAAATGATGTTGGATGCATGTTTATCATTTATCTCTTAAAGAGTTCGATGAGTATTGCTCGTTTACACCATTATCAGTGAATGGCGCATACGTCACCCAGAATGTGGGTACCAAAACCAAAAGTTTGAAAACCAAGAAAGCAAGATTGCCAATGTACCGCATTTAAGTCCTTTGGGAGAAAAAATAAAAAATATGCAACATAATAAGGCCGTTACAAATATTTCATTACCATTTTGTCCTACTGTCCTCCGAAAGGTCAAGGGGGGAAAAATAAAAACTCCTCAAATTTGTTAAAGAATGTTTTGAAAATCCTCAAAATTATTGGAATTTTATTTTGTTGCTCCCTCAAAATATTATTTTTTGGCAAAAAAAACAGAGGGGGGAGGGAGACAAAATAGGTTTTAAATATTAGTATCGGCCTAAATCATACATGCAAATAGTAAATAATTTGTTAACCTCTGTCTGAACTGGCGCAAGTTACGAGCTGCAGCATCGACGGGGCACGCGTTGCACAATCTCGAGTAACAACCGGGCGCGATCATATTTTTGTGTTCTTTCTTTTCGGCAATTAAATAACTTCTTTACCACGAATTAATGAACAAAAAATCCACCGCTTTTCTGTTTTCAGCTCCCGAGAAATGCATTCGAAACAGTCACACTACTACATAACATGATGGGTGATTTCACGAGCAACGTTGGTACACACTCCTGGCAGGATCGCCAAATGTGCAATTCAACATCGCTCATAACAATCACCCATCATATTTTGCATTGCTTACACTCGCGACTCACTAGGATTGACCGCCCGTAAAAGTGTATCTCGTATGATGGCTGCTGTCATCTGTCATCTGACTGAGGAGCAGAGGTATATTAGGCTTGTTCATGTTTATAGGCCTGTCCAATGCCACACAGATGCCATCATAACGTAAAAATTATAAAGAAGGGGGCCTTAACATGAACCCTGGGGGAGACCCATGTAACTAATTCTAGAAATTGTTGAGTTTTCATGAGAAAAGCACATATGTTTCTCAGACAACAAGTTGTACAAATAGTTGTTTAATATTGGCGAAAGTCCATACTCGTGGAGTTTATCTGAAAGGACGTCAACACAAACTTAGTCAAAAGCTGTCCAAGAAATCTGAGCCCATTTGTTCTTTTTGAGAATAGGCCAGATGGATTTCTGTACCGTATGAGTTGAAATCTCCTAGGATCAACCGCGGTTCCGGCATAGTTGGGCAAATGAAGGATTTTTATTTGAAGTAAGCCATGTTTCACTAAGAGCAAATGCATCACAACACGAAGTATGGACTAAATATTCAAAAGCAGCTAAATTTTTTATGATGCTCCTTCACTGAACCAAAACATCATCCCAGTAGCGTCTTACAACTGATTCGCTCACGCTTTTTAACGATAGTCAGACGATTTTTGGATTTGTATTTGTATTTATTGATTACATTCAACTGACCGTAGAGGTCTAATTGAACTACTTAAGGCTAGACATGACATAACAGATGGTAAACAAAACACGTAACCATAACTGCACATTAAAGGAAGATTTCAATCTAAAGCAAGCTAATTACAAAATAAATAGGTACAAACATTATTCCTCTTAATTTCAACAAATCGCAATTTAAATTCGATAAACAACCTTGAACTATGACCTAACAAACAATCAATTACACATCATTACGGTTTCCACGTTACATTCAAGTCACCAGTGTTGTCCTACACTCAAGGCAAAAAAATCTGCTCTTTGATTTTACTCCATCTAAACGATTTTATAGTCTCAACTAAGTATGTTCAACTAATAGAAGGATATTTGGATTTTCTAAATGTCATGGCAAACTGTCAAAAAACTGCCCTCCAGAGCCACAGGAGCACGCGCGCTGAAAAAACACTCCAGTGAAAACACTCCAGTGTATTTTCAGTGCGCGCGCTCCTGTGGCTCTGGAAATGACAGTTTATGACATTTAGAAAATTCAAATATCCCTCTATTGGTTGAACTTACTTAGTTGGGACTAAAAAATCGTTTAGATGGAGTAAAATCAAAGAGCAGATTTTTTTTGCCCTGAGTGTAGGACAACACTGCAAGTCAC
Source organism: Armigeres subalbatus (assembly GCF_024139115.2). NCBI lineage: Eukaryota > Metazoa > Arthropoda > Insecta > Diptera > Culicidae > Armigeres > Armigeres subalbatus. The sequence continues at coordinate 32,603,460 of NC_085141.1, forward strand.
ATATGAATTCCCTAAATTTTATTTAGTTTGGCCATATCGAGTCTTTTAATGCTAGCGGTTTTAATTTTACGTCTAATTCAATTTTGAATTAAATGTATTCCATTTTTTCAATATCCTTTCATTTCGGTATTAGCATTTTAATTTTATCGCATGCCAATAGTGGAATTCCTAGCGAGCGTGATACCAATACTCTCACATCATTTTCGGTCGCACTTCTGTCGATGTTCGATAGAAAAAGTGAGAATTCCTCACTTCTTTTCTCAACTTGATGTGATGGGCTACTATCAATTTCATCGGAGTTGTCACGGAGATTCGATAAACTAACAGGCGTGGAATGTAGATACGGAGCAAGCGGTTCGGGTTGTTTAACGACGCTTGCAAGTGTTTTCACAGTTTTCGCAACGGATCGTTTCAAAACGTCTATCTCGTCCTCCATTGATCGCGACGGTTCGGTGATGTTGGCTTCATCAATTTGCGTCCTATCTCGTTCTTTGCAAAATACATGCATGCATAAGTCGCACATCCAGATGATATTGCGGGATAACACACAGAGCAGCTTCATTAACTCCAACACAGCTTGGGTGAAACTTTTTGGCGCACTTTCCTTTACAAACCGTACGGTCATCGTTATTGTTGATGACCAGTTTGCATTTCTCACAATGGTTTGGCATTATAATTAAACCAGGGCTGCCCAACGTACGGCCCGCGGGCCGGATGCGACCCTCGGCTCCGTTTTTGTGGCCCGCAGCGTGTAAGAAAAGTAAACTCAGATACCACCCGCCAGCTTTTCTAGCTGGCTCGTGAGGCTCTTTGTTATTGTCCATTATTAAATACGTAAGTTTTAAATCAAAGCTCGAAACGAAAAATAATATTTACACTAACAGACCCGACGAACTTCGTTTCGCCTAAAATTGATTAGTTCTCTAGTTATGCAGAAATTTTGGTTTCATTTGTATTGGAGCCCCCCTTTCCAATGGAGGGAGGGGTCTCGAACTATCTTAAGAACCTACCCCGACCCCAAACACCTCTGCATATAATTTTTTACGCCGATCGGTTCAGTAGTTTCGGAGTCTATAAGGTTCAGACAGACAGAAATTCATTTTTATGTATATAGATAATTTGATATGATTGCATTGAGGATTCCAAGACACAAAAGGTTGATGTGGAACATCGCGTTTTCAATGAAGATTGGCACGAGTAGTTTGCATTTATGTTGAAAAGAGGAAGGCCGGATTGCTTAATTAGTTAGGAAAGTTTTCGTATATTAAAGCAATAAAATCTGAACCCAAGCATTCTATGAAATATGAGATTTGAAAAGACTCGGGTAGGAAACACAAGTTGGTAGAGCTTCAAAGGTAGGGTACTCAAGTGGTGCTCAATTAATTTAAATTTCCATTCATTGATTCAAATTAATGGTGCAGTGGATTATAGAAACAACAAACTTTCTCCACTCGAGCAAATACGAAGTCAGAAAATGCAGTACGAGCCAGTTTTGCTGTTATTGAGATTTTGGCAATGAAAATATTGACGTGAAAAACTTGACAAAGGTGGCTAACTTCATATGTAAGAAAATTTTTTGATCATCTTCGAATGACAGAGAAATTGACAGCTCTGATATCTATGCAAGGAGCAACTAACGGGAAAAACCTGAGGTAAGACCTGTGTGAAGGAATATTTTTTCTCCTTCGAAAACTTAAGTGACCTTACGATTGATGAAGCACCTGTAATCAATGACAAGAAGTAACAATGGCGTTGTGACAATTCTAAGCATGGAAAAGCAATTACAAAGGTATGGCCATATTTCCCTGCCATATACCAAAATAATCGATATGCGAAAACGATCAATAATCCTCAAGTATTGACGCTTGTTATTAAGACAATCAACTTTATCAACGTTAAGGAACTCAACCACCACCAATTATAAATGATGCTGATAGAGATGACGAATACGGAGACTTGCTGTATTATTAAGAAGTTCATTGGCTAAGCCTTGGTACCATGCTTGAGAGATTTTTATAAGAGGAAATGGCAAGTAGTTTTTTTGTTGATGTCATTGGTTCCAGGTAGTCTACCAACTCCATATAGTTAAGGTTTGTGGATCAATCTCCGTAATGGAGGCAGTTATTGAAGAATGAACAAGATGTGTGACCCCTTCCTAGTAAATGTTTGCATTCCAAGTAGTTCTTGCTGTGGTCGTTGGTTCCAATTCCGGGTAAATGTTTGCATTCCAAGTAGTTTTTGTTGTTGTCATTGGTTCTAGGTACTCTACGAACTCAAAAGAGTCAAGGTCTGTGGAACAACCTCCGTAATGGAGGCAGTTATTGATAAATAAACAATTTGTATGGCCCCTTCTTGGTACATGTTTGTATTCCAAGTAGTTTATGTTACACTATTAATGATATGAATGTATTACTTCTACGTGAAGTTAAACGATTTACAATGATATGGAAATGCTAATATCGTCTTCCAAACATAAACGTACATGTTCATGATAGAATTAGAGGTAAAAGTATTTAATTGATAGTATATAATTGATAAAGCAGGCATGAAGAATGATTTAATAAAAGTCGATTTGAAAGCGAGCGGAGGGCAATATTTGTGATGGTATAAATCGCATGAAGTGGGAGGGAAGAATATCTGTGTGGTAGCTGATATATCTTCACAGGCAAAAGAAAGGTGATTTGATTTGCTCATATGCCATCGCGTGCGAAAGGGTTTTCTATCGAAGAGTACTGTCTCTAAATTTGACATCAGCATCTAATCGATTCGGATTTTTATTGCGTGGTTCTGTTTTCTCCATGCGTTCGTCTCGTCGCAACTTACTGAGCTGCCTCGGAGAGAACATATGAGTGAGACGTATTACATTTCATTCTTCACTTATCATTTCTCACTTCTCACTGTGGAAAGAGAGAGTATGAAATAAAAGCGTCTCACTTCTCAATCATAATTTCTCACTTCTTATTTCTCACATCTCATTTAATACTTTTCCGTTGTCATATTGAGAAGTGAGATGTGAGAAGCAAGACGAGTCACTTCATACTTCTCACTTTTCATTGCTCAGTTCTCAAAGTGAAAAGTTTGAGGTGAGATGTGAGAAATGAGAAGTGAAGAGTCAGAAGTGAGATGACCCAAGGGAGGCGTCACTCTTGCTTCTTATTTTTCATTTTTCACAAAATCTCTTTCTGCCAAACGATCATTTTGGCCAAACGGCGTTTTCGGCCCAACGACTTTTTTTGGCAAAATGACCTCTTCAAGCACTCTCTGCTCTTTAGAGATATGAGCGCTCACCACCCGATCTGCGGAGGCATAAGATCGGACCTCCTTGGTGAAACTCTTAAGGAGACAGAACCAGCTCCCTTCAATGGTGATGCACCCACCTTTTTTAATGGCCATTCGGCAAGGTCGCTGTGGCAGCCTCCTCCCTGCTAGTGGTTTCCTTAGCAATAGTGATATCATGACAAGTGTGGAACTGAAGATTTTTAAAGTATAAAAACTGAAATAAAGTTAAAAAAACAGTCGACGTAGGCATTTCAGATCTCACTCAGCTCACTTCTATCTTAAGAACAGTGCACTATGGTCCAGGATACAGATTTACGCGGAAAGGTGCATTTTTCGCCAAAACTATATTTTTTAGAAAAAACTGTTGTTCTACAAAATCATTATGGTGCAACCAAAATAGGATGGCTCATCATATAAAAGAAATAGAAAATATTTTTCTATTTCTCGGAATATTGACATGTTATGTTCTACAAAGTTGTAGCGCAGCTTATTCCATTATTAGTTTGCTAAAAAAACTTTTTCTGTAGCTCTTAAGTTGGCTGATTTAGAGCAATTTTACTTAACTAGATTAGGGTGTACCTCAAAAAAACAGTATTTTTGATCTACCTTTTTGTTTTAGATTTCTCGAAAAAGTCGTCTTCAGGTGACTTTTAGAGCTCAAAAAATGCAACTTTTGATGGGTAAATATGCTCAACATCTTTCTCCGATCAAAAGTTATAATCGTTTTTCTGTCCAAATTTCTTTTTTTTTCATAAGTTAATGTCTCCGGTTAGGCAGGCCAAAAATATATGTTTACATGGCATTTGAAAGAGAAATTCATATTCCTTATTATGTCGAAAAATTGGGGATACGTTAGTTTTTTATCTCAAGTTTTACCAATTTTACCAAAATCAAGATATAGACGATATTCTTATAGCAAAACGAGCGTTTTGGAAAGCCCCAAAAGTCTTCAGAAGGTGACATTCGTGAAAAATGAAAAATAAAAAATCTACAGCTTTAACACTTTTTATAAGTTTTATCATTATCATCGTATTGCAAGATTTACGAGATAAGATGAATTTCCTGCCTAAAGCATTCTTTAAAGAAAAAAATTTGTTCTACAAAGTTGTTCTGGATACTTGAGCCCTTATTATAAAGTTGCCGAGAAAAAGGGTGGACCATTTTATAAAAATGTGATTTTTTTTTCATTTTGCGGAATATTTACATAAAATGTTCCACAAAGTTGAAGCGCAGCTTTTTCTTATTAACTTTGCTATATAAACTTTTTATGTAGCTCTTAAGCTCACTTGTTTAGAGTAATTTTACTTACCAAGATTAGGGTGTCCCTCAAAAAACAATATTTATAATCTGCTCATTTCATTTTTTATTTTTCACAGATGTCACTTTCTGAAGACTTTTGGGGCTTTTCAAAACGCGTGTTTTGCTATAAGAATATCGTTTGTATTTTCTTCCGTTGTCGAGTTATATCAATTTATTTGAAAAAAACATGATTTTAGTAAAATTGGTAAAACTTGAGATAAAAAAAATTAACATATCCCCAATTTTTTGACATAATAAGGATTATGAATTTCTCTTTCAAATGCCATGTAAACATTTTTTTTTGGTCTGCCCTAACCGGAGATATCAACTTATGAAAAAAAAATTAATTTTGACAGAAAAACGATTATTACTTTTGATAGCAAAAAGATATAAAGCATAATCACCTATCAAAAGTTGCATTTTTTGAGCTCTAAAAGTCACCTGAAGACGACTTTTTCGAGAAATCTAAACCAAAAAAAAGTAGATCAAAATAACTGTTTTTTGAGGTACACCCTAATCTAATTAAGTAAAACTACTCTAAATCAACCAACCCTAGAGCTACAGAAAAAGTTTTTTAGCAAAATTGATTGGAATAAGCTGCCCTACAACTTTGTAAAACATAACATGTCAATATTCCGAGAAATAAAAAAAATATTTTCTAATTTTCTATATGATGGGCCACCCTATTTTCTGGTTACACCATAATGATGGCCTTACTATTTCGAACAATTTTGTAGAACTAAATTTTTTTCTAAAAAATACAGTTTTGGCGTAAAATGCATCTTTCCGCGTAAATCTGTATCCTGGACCATATATGGACCACTATACTGCCGCTAACCGCAAGTCGAGCACATCTGTATATGGAGGCCCATACTGCCGCTAACCGCAAGTCGAGCACATCTGTATATGGTGTCCATATACAGATGTGCTCGACTTGCGGTTAGCGGCAGCATAGCCCGTGTGCAGTGCAGTAGCCTTTCACTTCAGCTATTCAACTTGGTCGCTTCTGAACGCCAGAACTCTCAGGAGACAGTAAAGCGATCAGAACACTCACAAGAAATCTTCAACGAGACCTGGCAGTTTCTTGTTACATCAGTTCAAAGGCAATAAATGTGGAAATGTTGAAGCAAAGCGGCAATGTCCCGGTAAGAAAAAAGAGAATAATATTTCACTTTCCAGAATATATCTGACACCAACATCAAACCAAACCCAAATTCAGAAATCAATTAAAAAATGGCATACCACAACATTCCTGCCACCAATTATCTTCCGATCTCGATAACTATTTTCGACCTCTCGGATTGCCAACCAGCCGATTGTGGTCCACATTTGGGTTGGTGTGGTGCTGCAGCCACCCCGAAATATGTGCAGTGCATTTATGGTTTCATCACATTTCACTTTGATCCCACACACGTTTGGACGAGTGAAATTTACACAATTACAAACGTCGATATCAAAGCTATGGTACCCCATAATCAAAGCACGTGCTTTTTCTAGAACCAATTTATTAATTAGAAAACTCACAGTTTTTTCTATAATTTGGTCAACCTGTACCTAATTGGTGGTGATTGTGGAACATGCTTGAGCCTACTGCCAATGAAGAATCATAACCATGAAAGAAATGATTGGACATTTTAGATGATAATTGGAACAGGCTCAATTAGTTAAACTGAAGACATCCCTTCATCCAAATTGGAGTTGTGGGTATCAACTCTGCTGACCATCTTTCACATACCTATGTTTGTCTATTAAGTTGACATTTTTATTATTATCTGCGTCTTCTATTGTGTTTAAAGAATCTGATGTATTTGTTAATGGACCGAACCGAAGTTAAACTTAGCAATAAAATGATCTTTATGATCCAAAATTTGGCGAAGGAACAACAACGAAGAACTATTCAACAAATTTAAAAACAAAAAAAAATCAAGGATTGACATTAAAATAGAATCCTGTCTCTTTAAGCAATTTTAGTTTCAGTTACGTTGAAAGGGGGCACAAGAACAATAAATTGCTGGCCAAAGCATCCACATCTGTTAGAATGGAGCTGGTATCTGAGGGTTTGCCTCTAAGGTAAAACCATTTAGTCACTGACATATTCCACTCTATCTCAAAACTTGCAGTCATCTTTTATCATTTGAACCAGAACTAAGGTAGACGATTGTGAATACCTCGAGCCATGTTCTCAACTTACTGTGTCTCTTCATAACTTAGATTAAAAAATTTCGCCTACAACCAAATGTTCTGAACAAAAGAAAACTAACACATTTGTTCCGGGCTACTGCATTTTGATGTACGTGTGCTACCAACAAGAATCATACCACCGATGTAGGTACGGGATGGATGGTTGTTGAGGACAGGTCCAGTTTTCTAAAGAAAACTTCTGCTGCTGACTGATGTGGATGACGGGAGCGAAAACTTTCGTGAAGCGTGCTCTTTTGTGAATGTCACTGAGGCCGCAAACGTTTCTACCCGAGATGCCGATGATGCTGTTTGACCGAAGTTACTGGGGCAACAAAGTGCGTTGATTTTACGTGGAGTCGTATGTTCAGGTTGATGAGAACATTGATGTTTTTTTTTCGCATGGAGGGTAACTGTTTAGTTTGACATTTTGACCCCAAATTCAGTTTTCCCCGAAACATCAAAATGAATTCCTATGATGTTCGTTTTATTATTATTTATTTTATTGACGTGTCCAATGCTAAGGCTCGTTACACAGTTTCTGTTGTAACCTATTAATGCAACAACCAATTGTATACAATAGATTGTGGTCGCTATTACAGGAATGGATTTCATCAATTGATCGATCAACCTCAATTGATTTTCTTCGATTTTTCGTGAATGTTTCATTAACTCCAAAGGACGGAAACAAGCAGAAACAAATTGCAGGAAAAGAAAACCCAGTGCAAACAAATTTAATACGATTCGCTAAATTGAGTTTCTGTGAATTGAGTATGAAACTGAGACTTTGCAAAGCGTCCACACAAAACACATTCCATACATCATCTCACTTCGACGAACTGTATCGAATGGCATAAGAAACTTGACCCTTAATTATTTTTAACTTTTGAAGTGAAACTCACTGCCTTTCAGTACGTTGTACAATTCAATTTCAACAGTATCTTTTTTATCTCATACTTTCTAGAAACATTCGAATGTTACATGAAGCTTCAAATCCTTAATCTGCCGAGCACTCCGTGTTGCACCATCCATCCGTCACTTACTAATTAGCACCGTTCTTTTTCTTCTTTTCTATTCCGCAGTTAATCCCGTCGGATAAATCCGCAGCCCTTTGGCAGAGTGACATCGTTCAGTGAAGCAGAACGGAACACCCACAAAAGCAAAACAATGCGGATAGTGTCGCTATGGACTTTGGTGACATTGTCATCGCTCTGCTCGGCCGCGGACATTCTAATGGTCACGATGGGTGGCACAAAATCGCACAAAATTCCGTTCTGGGAGCTGGCTAAAGGTCTGATACCAAGGTGAGTGATGATGGGGTGGCGATGTCACTAGTCTTCAAAGTAAAATCTCTATCTCGACAGTATTTTTATTCTTTCGATTATTTAAGGGGATTTTAAAGTTTTGGCTAAAATATTAAAATAGCTATTCCTCAAGTTCGTCAAAAAACCCATTGTTTGAAAATCAGATTCTTTTGCATCGTGCAATCAGGAAAATTAGTTAGGTAACTCCTTAGCCGTGCGGTAAGACGCGCGGCTACAAAGCAAGACCATGCTTAGGGTGGCTGGGTTCGATTCCTGATGCCGGTATAGACAATTTTCGGATTGGAAATTGTCTCGACTTCCCTGGGCATAAAAGTATCATCGTGCTAGCCTCACGATATACGAATGCAAAAATGGTAACCTGGCTTAGAAACCTCGCAGTTAATAACTGTGGTAGTGCTTAATGAACACTAAGCTGCGAGGCGGCTCTGTCCCAGTGTGGGGATGTAATGCCAATAAGAAGAAGAAGAAGAAGAAGATAAATAGTTTTTTTTAATTAGGAGGTAATGGAAATTATGATTATTATTATTTATTCAGACTGGAAATTATGAGGTAATTATAAATTCTGGTAATGATGTAATACAAAGATCATTTGGTCATGGATTGGGCTTCCCTAAAACATCTGCAAGTTTACGAAACATGAGGAGATCCAACCAAATTAGTCAACGTATCAAATTTCGAATATTCAACTCTAAAGTGAAATCTGTGTTGTTACACGCCCAGTAAAACATGGTTTGTATCAGTAGAGAATGCAGTTCAGATCAGTAGAACGCTCAACTTGCATGTATTCATCAACAAAAGTCTGCAGTTTATTATTCAGGTCCTAGTGTCCTCATATCTGGATTTCGAATGCTGCTCTTCATTGTCGACGCTGTCAAAAACCGATATCGAAGGAAATTTGTGATGGTGAATGGAGGATGGACGGCCGTATATCACGGAAGAGCAGTGTCGGAATCTGTATGAACTGGACGCTGGACTAAAATACGGCAGAACATCGCGACAGAAGCAGACCAGGAAGCTCGTGGAGCGAAACCTCAACAAAGAAATAACGGAAGTCAATAGGGATCTGGGCAAGAGTTTAGGTCTAGGCTTGAGCAAGTTACCTTGGGGGCCGTCCAAAAACCACGTGGTCATATATGGGGGGAGGAGGGAGTTTGGAAAATGACCACGATAAGCCACATGGGGGGAGGGGAGTGTTGCCCTCGAACCACGTGGTTGTTTTTTACGAAAAACTTTTGGTGAATAACAATAGCGGTGTAAAAAATACAAATCATTAAAATTTAATTATTAAATCATTAAGAGTGCATCTTAGGGTCGATGCCCACGTAGCGTCTTTTCAACTCAGCGTTAAAAAGACGCAGGTGTGCATCGAGAAAAACCGGTAACGCAGCGTCGGTCGTAACGCCGATGCATATCTGCGCTATTTGACCATCTTATCCTTAGATCCTTTTCCATAAAAAAAAATAAACGAAAAAACAGGTTGCGATTCAGTCTCAATTTCCACAACAAAAATTTGGAAAGGAAAAATGGGAAAATAAAAAAAAAATCCGCCGCGCCACGTCACCGCCACAGATGATTTTTGGCATCACGCCGCCGACACTTTTGCATCAGCGGACTGCAGCTACAAATTATAAAAATATTCATGTTTTTACAATAATTCAAGAAAAAAACTTCAAAAGAATTTCTTGTGGATATTCAGGAAAAATCCAGTAAAGAAATTTCCTGTAAAAACTTTGACATTACTTCATATAATCCTGATAAAGTGCTGCGATTCAGAATGATTTTTGAACAATTCTCTCTAATTTTTCAGAGGAAATCATAAGACGAGTTTGTACAATCCCATTGAAATTCCACCACTTAATTGTATCTTGACAGATACGTATTTCGACCTCAACAGTAAGGCCGTCTTCAGTGTCTCGTACTTGACTCGACTCGACTTGACTTGACTGACTCGAAGTCGAGTCAAGTACGAGACACTGAAGACGGCCTTACTGTTGAGGTCGAAATACGTATCTGTCAAGATACAATTAAGTGGTGGAATTTCATTGGGATTGTACAAACTCGTCTTATGACAAGTGAAGACATTCCACAAAAAAGCTCAAAATAATTTTCTTAACATGAAATTCTAAATGAAAAAAGTGGCAGTGTTCCAGAAAGAAAACTCCAGTTCCTAAAACAATCTAGGTTAAAAATAGTGTTATAATAACGATTGAAATTGAATTCCAAAACAAATCTCAACCCTTTCAGGATGGATGGGTCATATATGCCCAGCGTTTTAGATTGTCTATAAAATCACAAAAGAGAGCTAGGCCACCATTTTCTTCAGTAACATTGTTCATCTAGATATTGGCTTTACAAAAAAATATGGGAGCTCAAATTTGACTGACCCTGAAATCTCAGATATCCGAAACCTTGGGAATATTTCGATGAAGTTGAAATGTTTGAATCATTCTGAACACTCAGATAAGATGTATCATCTTGAACGTTAAGCCAGTGATTAATATTCAGGAATACGAGATGCTCAAGGTACTCCAAAATGCTCCCAAGTTCAGCCCACGATATCTACCAGATCAATCAAGACATTTGTAATGTCCTCATCATCGGTATATACCCAATCTGATGAAATAAGCATATGATCCTAATTTCCATTAACATGAGATCCAAGAGACGAGGTACCCAAAATTATATTGAGTCAACATCAAGTTGCACAATGACTATGCGGTTTGTTCACAAACTTTTTTTGTAGGGCCTTAGAAGCACTGGGTTCGCAGTGCAAACAGTTTAAGTAACTCAGTTGTGACTCTAGATGGGCAGTGGTACGAGATTTCAAAGTATGCCGGAAGTGTCTTAGGAAACACAATGGACCCTGTAAGCAGAAAAGGGAATGCGGCACCGATGGCTGCTCGTATTTGCACCACCCACTTCTGCACAGCAGAGGAAAGCAATCGATTGATACGACATCTACGCCGTCGGCAGTATCTTCGCGAGCCCTAAATAGTCAAACTACCAATACAAGCTGTAATGTCCACCAGGGGCAGTCCGAGATCCTCTTCAGAATTGTTCCAGTCCTTCTGCATGGTCCATCCAAGACACTGAGAACCTACGCCTTCGTAGACGACGGCTCGGAAGTCACACTTATGGAGCAAAGCCTGGCCGATGAACTGGGTGTTCAAGGACCCAAACGATCACTGTGTCTTCGCTGGACGGGAGATACTAGTAAAACGGAAAATTCTTCTCAAATAGTCAGCCTGCAGATTTCAAACGTCAGAAATTCGTCGAAGCGGTTTATGCTCTCCGAAGTGCACACCGTTGTCAATCTTCAAATTCGACCGCAGACACTTCTAGTTCCTGAAATGCAGGAAAAATATCGTCATCTAAAGGGCCTGCCGTTAGAATCATATCTAGATGTAAGCCCAAGACTTCTCATCGGGTTGGACCATGCAAGTCTAGGAAATGTGAAAAAATGTCGCGAAGGAAAATCGTACGAGCCCGTAGCAGTGAAGACTCGCTTGGGATGGATGATTTACGGTTGCTGCCTCAAAACCAGAAACGGAGCTAATCAAGTGAGCCACCATAGCGAACAACGTTGTCAATGCGAAACCATATCAGACGAAAAACTACATGAGGCTATGAAGCAATACTTTTCCCTGGAATGCTTAGGAATTAGGAAACCGATCAAACTGCTGCTATCCAACGACGACCAAAGGGCAAACGAGCTGCTGAAAACGCTAACCAAACGGGTAAATGGGCGTTACGAATCCGGTCTTCTATGGCGATATGATAAAGTACGGCTTCCAGACAACAAATTGATGACGCTAAGGCGATGGGAATGCCTTGATCGACGAATGCAAAAGGATAGCCAGGTCTTAAGGACACTAACGATGGTTTTCGACCCTATCGGCTTTATCAGCCACTTTCTAATGTTCCTCCGAAGCCTTCTACAAGAGATTTGGAGAGCGTCCGTTGACTGGGATGAACATATTCATGATTCACATTACGAAAAATGGCTCACCTGGCTTCGGGTCCTTCCCAAAGTTTCCGACATCAAGATACCGCGATGTTATCGAACAGCTACCTCCACAGGAGGAAGTAGAATTCAAATGCACACCTTCGTAGACGCTAGCGAGAATGGGTTTGCGGCGGTCGTATACTTACGATTTCAGGAAGAGAAAACCGTGGAATGCGCATTAACTGGTGCAAAATGTAGAGTGGCTCCGCTCAAATTCCTGTCGATACCACGGTCCGAGCTACAAGCCGCCGTCATCGGGGTACGATTGGCGGACACAATTTTCCAGTCTCAATCCGTTAAAGTTCAAAAATGCTACTTCTGGACGGACTCCAGAGACGTCATGTGCTGGCTTCATTCGGATCATCGACGCTACAGCTAGTATGTAGGAGTACGAATTAGTGAGATCCTTGAAACGACAAATCTTGCAGATTGGCGATGGGTGTCGACAAAGCTAAACGTGGCGGACGAGGGAACGAAATGGAAGAGCACTCCTGATCTAAGACACTCCAGCCGATGGTTTCGTGGACCCGATTTCCTTTGGAAACGCGAAGATGACTGGCCGGCAACATCGCAGTTTGTTAGAGTTACTAATACAGAGCTTCGTCCACCTCCATTTCAAGGTCTTCGACCCAATCATCGACGCAAGCCATTTCAGCCAATGGTCTACCCTCCTGAAGGCTACAGCGTATGTGTTCAGAGCCATCAGAAACATGCAGCAGACTATACGGAGGACGGCTAAAACTTGTAGCCCCCTCACAAGGGACGAGCTTATCAAGGCCGAAAGCTACCTGTACCAAATAGCTCAGCGACACTCGTATAGGGAGGAGATCGCAGTTCTGTCTATGGACCACCACGAATCAACAAACAAAATTCCTAAAAGCAGCCCATTGTTCCGCCTGTGCCCATTCATGGATGAAACAGGAGTTCTAAGGATACGAGGACGAACCAACGAATGTCGATTCATCGATAGCAGTGTCCCTAATCCCGTAATATTTCCCCGGGAACACAGCATTACCAAACTCATCGTGCAAGATATCCATCAAAAATTCCTGCATCAGAATCACCAGACCATCATTTACGAGCTAAAACAACACTATAATCGTCTAAAGGCTATCTATAAATCGGTACGAAATAGCTGCCAAGTCTGCAAAAATCTTCGAGCTCGTCCACAACCACCACTGATGAGTGACCTACCACCGGCGCGCCTTGCAGCATACAGTCGACCGTTCAGTCACATGGGGGTGGATTACTTCGGCCCAATTACGGTATCAGTTGGCCGAAGAGTGGAAAAACGCTGGGGCGTCCTAGTCACCTGCTTGATCACGCGCGCTATCCATTTAGAAGTCGCACATTCACTCACAGCTGACTCTTGTATCATGGCTCTTCGCAACGTTATTGCTAGGAGGGGAATCCCTGTCGCAATATACAGCGACAGAGGAACAAATTTCGTGGCATCCAATAAAAAACTAAAGGCCGCATTCGCACAGTTGAATCACAATAAGATTACATCGGAATTTGTTACACCCAGGACAACGTGGAACTTCAATCCCCCGTTGTCTCCTCATATGGGCGGAGCGTGGGAAAGGCTCATTCGTACGGTTAAACAGAACCTTGACAAACTACGGTCAAATCGCTTTCCAACCGATGAAACGCTCAAAAGTATGCTAGTAGAAGTAGAATTTATCGTAAACTCTCGACCTCTCACTGAAATTCCTCTGGATGATGATCAATCTCCAGTGTTGACTCCGAATCATTTTTTAATTGGAACCTCTAACGGGCTACTTCCGTGGTCCTGCCTCGAAAACGATTCTACTTCGTTGAAACTGAATTGGCGCCTCTCACAGGCCATGGCACACCAGTTCTGGAAACAGTGGCTACACGACTACCTTCCTTCTTTGACTCGCAGAGCAAAGTGGTTTTCGAAGGTGAAGCCGATCAACATCAACGATATCGTGGTAATTATCGACGAAAGGTTGCCCCGAAATTGCTGGCCTAGATGACGAGTAATCTCTACCAAGGAAGCACCAGACGGTCAAGTCAGATGGGCAACGGTGCAGACGGTTACTGGGATATATGAACGCCCAGCGCTTAAGCAAGCAGTACTAGACGTTGGCGTTGGCAGAAATGCAGCTCAGACGGATCTTCGGTACATTGAAGAGGGGAATGTTGAATGCGCAACGTCTAACAACCGAAATACACCACTGTAGACTTCACGTTAACCTCTGCCACACCTGCGAACGATAGAAGGGATTGTACACCGGGCAATAACTGTCAACAACATAGAAGAACAATAGTGAAGCTGGTCGAATTGTTTCCTAAAAATTTGTTACTCCTACTTAAAGTTAAATTTATGCTAAACTAGCAGACCCGACGAACTTCGTTTCGCTTAAAATTGATTTATTCTCTGCTAAGTTCTCGAGTTATGCATGAATTTCTGGTTCATTTGTATGGGAGCCCCCCTTTCGAAAGGAGGGAGGGGTCTCGAACCATCCTAAGAACCTTCCCCGGCCCCAAAAACCTCTGCATACAAATTTTCACGCCGATCGGTTCAGTAGTTTTGGAGTCTATAAGGTTCAGACAGACAGAAATTAATTTTTATGTATATAGAAGAAGATTCGTTATTATCTACTTACCTACCTAAATTTGTTATTATCTACTTTGAGTGGTAAGAAAACAATGAACTCAACTAACTTAAACTAAATTTGTTATCCTAAAGCATGCAGAATAGTTCGATTCCAAAGAGCCTAAGAACCACGTTGAAATAGTACCTGTAATTCACGGTAAGCTAAACATGCAACAATAACAAAAAAACAAGAATAAAATAACTAATTGTGACTTTATTAAGGCTCCTACACGCGATACAGACTAGTGTCTTAAAAACTAAATCGTTGATTGATAGCCAAATAGCAGTGAGAAAGATACTATAGTAAGTACTTTCCATTATAAAAATAACCTAAAATGACTGATAACACATTTTATTCTGCCTTAGGAATTTTGTAATCCTTTAATAAAGATCGATTCACAAAATTGAGACTTCTCATTGCCTATCGTCAACACGACCGTAGAATAACGCACTCAACGACCTGTGTCAGAAACGCCTTCCCAGAATCGTCTCTTGACTGCACCCTAGAAAGGAATCTTATTTTCAGGTAACAGGCTGACAAAACAGTTATGAAATGTAATGTTCTGTTGAAATTGCTGATATTGCTGTACCCACTGGTGAAACATGAGTCGTCATTGTCCCTAAAAATAGACAAATACTGTCTGCATGCAAATCATCCTCCTTGTGATCAAATACGGCAAGCCAAAACGCATCACCTAAAACTTCCCACCGAAGGTCAATCTACCTTTGCCACATCAAAAATAGCGAATCGAATAAACTTCATCAACAAGCATCACCTATCGGTGACATTGAATAGATACCTCCTTGTTGCTCGCGTGTCATCAGGGGAAATCCAACTTGTCGCATCCACCCAAGCCACCCATTCCCATAGTGCCAATATTTAACTACCAATTATCACTGCGGTATTTGCCGAATCCAAAGCCAAACCGATGCCGCGTGGCACGTCGTTGGCGTTGGTATTTGCCTATTGGTAACGGTTCACATGCACGTGCGTGCATTTATGGTAGGACACACAATGAGAAAGTATAGTACCAGTGTGGTTTGGAATTTCAAATCGTAATCCGAAAAACAATTTTTATGGAAGTTAGGTCCAGAAAGTACTAAAATATGAACAACGCAAATCCAATTTGTTATACACATATGACAACAACCCAAGGACGAGTATCAACTTATCAAAAATTTGTCGGAACGGATGTTGATTCGCAAACGTGTGCCATCAGATTTGACGAATTGACATTTGAATCTTCAATTATTATTTTCCATATCGTTTTTCGTCATGTCAGACATTCTCTCCCGTTGTCCGACGCCTTTCGGGGGATCGGTGCACGTGGCCATGTGATCGTTTTATTAATTGATTATGATTTTGCCCGGCTAGCCATCCCATTGTTGCAATTGCCAATGGCTCACCAGATCCGGAAGATCCGGAGGCAAACCACGGGCAACAGCATTGAAGTAACGACAGTGCGCAACCGAATGGCGTACCCAAATTGAACATAATGAGATCTTATCGCCATGTTGATGCTTTAGAAGTGGACGTGATGTTTGTCCTGTTTTGGTGTAAGTTCGATTGAAATGGCATTCCCGAAGCCTATTGCGTTATCTATGTGGTTTAGGGCCGATGCCCACGTAGCGTTTTTTCAAGCTGCGTGCACGTCGCGTCCACGCAAGGTACCCAGCATCAAATGTAGTCGTGCACACGTTTACGTGTGCATTACTCCATTTGATGCTGGGTACCTTGCGTGAACGCGGCGTGAACGCGGCGTGCACGCGCAGCGTAGATAACCGCTACGTGGACTCGGCCCTTAAGCGGCGATTACAGTCGGATTTGTTGCAAATATTTGTGAGACTTTCAAATTGTATGAAAATCGAAAAAAAATATAAATCTGCTTTAGTAAAATGGTCAATCACTAGAAATTTGCATAAGGGGATGATTCATTTTCGAATCAACCACAACTTCCATGATGTCCCCAGCCGCGGTACCAACCAAATCGTGCCTTCCAAGTATTCGTCTTTCATTTGCGTCTCAAATCCAGGCATATGAGATGTTGTAATATCTTAATTGTCATGTAGTTCTTATCAAATGGTCTACTTATTCAAACACGACTTGCATGATATCCCTAGCCGCAATATCAACCTCATTATGTCCTCCGAATATTTATCTTTCATTTACGTCTCAAATCCACGATGTCTGAATTTGAGACGCAAGACACATACTTTGAGGACATAAATGGTTTGATGTCGAAGCTATGGATATAATGGTAGCCGTGATTTTTTCGGTGGACAATTTAATTCACACTAAAGCATAATTTGGAGATCATGAAACATCTCATATGCCAGAAATTGAGACGCAAATGAGTGACAAATACTCGGAGGCAGGGATTGAACATAGCATTTCATTATCATTTAGTATTCATTCAATGACTCATTACAGAGGCGAAATTACGAAAAGTGTTGTATGGCGGACTTCTAGCGCTATTTTCCCTCTGCAACTTTGTCTAAGGGTAAATTGGTCTATGTCTAATATTTACAGCGTGAAGGGCTAGTATCATTTAATATACTAAATGATAATAACACTTATTATCATTTAGTATATTAAGCCAGTGTATCGCCTTGTGTTACTGTCGCAACATTCTCCAAAAATTCACTGATGAGTAACCATTCTACCAACAACCAGGAAGACAGCTGCGCTGAATATAATCAATCAAATGAAGCGGACAATTTAGTCCAGTGCGACGCATGCGATGCATAGTGGTATTTTGGCTGTGCTGGCGTTACCGGATCTATCGCCGACCGTTCGTGGATGTACACCAAATGCAAACAACCCCCTCGTGCGCCGCCTAAAGCCAGCATCGTGAGTCGAGATCCATTGCTAACAGAGGGTACTTGCCACAGCAAAGAGAACTTTTGAAGGCATCGATCGCCGCTGAGGAGGAAAGGAGAAGCCAGGCTAGTCATCGAGATAGCCAAAATCGAGTCGTGGATTGGATCAAGAATAGCGCAGATCCAAAACAAGTGCAGCAGAATATAATCAACTGCCAGTTCATTCCGTGCCGATAGTTCGAACGAGCCAGACGTGTGTGCTGTGTCTCATCGCGGGTTTTGTTCGGTAGTGCGAGTTTATTGTGTGGTGCCTACCTACGGATCCAAGGCGATCACTGTCGGCGAGCGAAGTAGCTGCTTCTGGCGACGCCAGTGAAGCAGGCTATTGTTTCTGCTGCTACCTACAGCAGCAGCGCAGATAAGTGGAAGGCATTGTTTTATTGTTCTCCCATATCTCTGATACAGAGTGGGATTAATTATAATAAATTAATTTAGTTTTTTTAACTTTTTTTTCTAATTTGCTATTAGTTCTAAGGTAGCATAAGAATTAATTGTCCTTCCACCTTGCGAGGTGAGAATGGAGGCAGAGACTATGGGGGGCGATAGTCCTCCAAAAGATGTCCGCACACGATTGTACCATGCGGCTTCGCCTGGGCCTTGGGTTGTTTACTTTCGGCAGAAAGTCAAAAGTCTAGACTTTCTCGGCATTAAGCGAGATTTGACGCGTCGTTTTACGAAGCTTGATTTTAATCAGATCAACAGGAACAAGCTACGAATCACCGCACCTACATATCAGGTGGCGAACGAAATTGCTAAAGACAAGGCCTACAATGTAGAATATTTAGTTTATGTCCCCTCGCGGGAGGTCGAAATCGAAGGTGTGATCAACGCAGCGAGCCTGACTTGCAAGGATGTACTTGCGGGAAAAGGCCGCTTAAAGAACGCAATGGAGTCTACCGTGGATATTCTGGATTGCAAGGAATTGCATTCAGCAACCATGGTAGATGGCAAAAAGTATATTCTAAGTCAGGCTCGCTTCGGGTGACGTTTGCCGGTTCGATTCTCCCAAAATATGTCGATTTAGAGAATATGTTGTTTCCGGTGCGTCTTTTTGTACCAAGGGTATTTAACTGTACCAATTGCAAACAACTTGGTCACACTGCCGAGTTTTGTGACAACAAACCACGTTGTGGTAAATGTTTCGAAAGACATCGGGAGGAATCCTGCCAGCAATAAGCCACAAAATGTGCTTATTGTGGTATGGCTCCTGCCCATGGTTTGCAAGATTGTCCGGTGTACAGGAAGCGAACCCAAAAAGTGAAGCGCTCGTTGGTACAGCGCTCCAAGCAGACTTATGCGGAAATGGTTAAAGCGCAAGACACATCCGCCGATACCACTGCAAAGGCTGCTATTTCAGCTACCGTTCAAGTAAGTGATTATTATGATTCCATATGCATTGACGAATTGGACTCTGACGCAGCTGATATGGATGATTCTACGGAGGTACACGTGCCCGAAAAGAGGAAGCAACCGTCTTCCCCGGGATTGCGCCGTAAGAAATCAAAAGTAATCCATAAAAGCTTGCCCAAATTTGAAGGCAATGGGGGTTTATTTAAAATCCCGAAGCAACCTGTCTTAACTGCTCCTCTGGATCCATCTTGCAGCAAGACATTCCCGCCATTGCCCAAAACCGATATTTCCAAGAAACATCCGGCTAGGAGAATCAATGAAAGTAAAATTACAGTTCGTTCTTCCCAAAAAAGTACTCCGTCCAAGCGAGGATTGATCTCCTTTAAGGACCTTGTGGACCGTTTTTTGAATTTATTCAATATTCCGAATTCATTGAGGCCAATCATTGACCTCTTTATACCAACAGTAGAAAGTTATCTGAAGCAATTGACTGTTTCATGGCCCCTTCTTGCAGGAATTGTATCTTTCGATGGATAATACGGCTATTACACAATATACAATCACTGTGCTGCAGTGGAACTGTCATAGTCTTAAAAATAAATTAGACGTGTTCAAGTTTTTGATTCGCAATTCCGATTGCGACATATTTGCACTTTGTGAAACATGGCTTTCTTCCGAAGACGAAATCAACTTCCACGATTTTAATATTATTCGCCAAGATCGGAATGATCATTATGGTGGCGTTCTTTTGGGGATCAAAAAATGCTACTCCTTCTACAGAATTCCCATTCCGACTGTTAATGGCTTAGAAATCGTCGCATGCCAAGTAAATGTGAAGAATAAAGATCTTTGCATAGCTTCAGTATACATTCCTCCAAATGCCTCTCTCAATCGTCGACATCTTTGGAGCGCAGTCTCCCTTTTATCATCCCCAGTGTTGATATTGGGAGATATGAACGCACATGGTATTGGATGGGGCGAAACGTATGACGATTATAGAGCGCCTATTTTTTATGATTTGTGTGACGATTTCAATTTGAATATTTTGAACACTGGTGAAGTAACTCGAATAGGACCAAATGGTCAACAAAGCCGTATTGATCTGTCTTTATGTTCAAATTCACTATCGTTAGATTGCACGTGGAAGGTTATCCAAGATCCCCACGGTAGTGACCATATGCCGATAGTTACTACAATTAAAAGTAGCTATCAACAATCTGAGCCAGTTAATGTTCCTTTCGACCTCACGAAGAACATTGACTGGCAAAAATTTGCATCGGCGGTAAATATTGGTATTGAATCAACTGATGTTCTTCCACCGCTGGATGAATATCGATTCCTTACCGAATTAATTAAAAAAAGCGCACTAGAAGCCCAGAAACGACGCGTTCCAAGTACATCTGTCATAAGAAGACCAGCCACTCCTGGATGGGATGATGAATGTACTAAGTTGTATTCCAAGAAATCTGATGCCTTCAAGGCTTTCCGTAAACACGGAAGGTCTGAGCTTTTCGAAGAGTATTTGAGGCTTGAAAGAAAGCTCAAAAATCTTCTCAAGGCTAAAAAACGTAGCTACTGGCGACGTTTTGTCGAGGGACTGTCGCGAGAAACCTCAATGACAACACTTTGGAAAACGGCCCGCAACATGCGGAACCGCACTTCCACCAACGAGAGTGAAGAATACTCCAATCGATGGATATTCAACTTCGCAAAAAAGGTCTGCCCAGATTCCGTACCAGCAGAACCGCTATTTCGAGAATCAGTCAATGATCTCGGTTCTTTGGGTGGACCATTCTCAATGCTGGAACTTTCTATGTCTCTTCTTTCATCGAATAATTCTGCTCCGGGATGCGATAACATCAAATTCAATCTTCTGAAAAACCTCCCAGATATCGCAAAAAGACGATTACTTGACCTGTACAACTGTTTCATGGAGTACAACATTGTGCCACCTGAATGGCGACAGGTCAAAGTAATAGCTATTCAAAAGCCTGGGAAACCAGCGTCTAATCACAATTCATACCGACCGATTGCCATGCTATCATGCATGAGAAAATTATTGGAGAAAATGATCCTTTCAAGAGTCGACCATTGGGTTGAACAAAATGCATTACTCTCAAATACTCAGTTTGGATTTCGAAAAGGTAAAGGAACAAACGATTGTCTAGCGTTGCTCTCTTCAGATATACAGCTGGCCTTTGCGCACAAGGAGCAATTGGCTTCAGTATTCTTGGATATTAAGGGCACTTTTGATTCAGTTTCCATTGAAGTACTGTCAGACAATCTGCACAGTAATGGACTACCCGTATTTTTAAATAATTACTTGTACAATTTGTTGTCAGAAAAACAAATGAACTTCACACTCGGCACTCTGACAACTTCCAGAAATAGCTACATGGGCCTTCCCCAAGGTTCGTGTTTAAGTCCCTTGCTTTATAATTTCTATGTTAAAGATATTGACAATTGTTTGGAAAGACAATGCACGCTCAGACAACTTGCAGATGAAGCCGTGGTCTCTCTAAGAGGTCCATGTGCAGCTGTCTTGCAAGGACCATTGCAAAGTACTCTGGATAATCTGACTGTTTGGGCCAGACATCTAGGGATCGAGTTTTCACCGCAAAAAACTCAGTTGGTTGTGTTTACTAAGAAGCGGTATCCTTCTCAACTGAAACTAAAACTGTTGAATGATGTCATCAACCAATCTTTATCTTCTAAATACCTTGGGGTCGTGTTTGATTCCAAATGTACCTGGAAACTCCACATTGAATATTTGATACAAAAATGCCGAAAAAGGATCCATTTTCTACGTTCTATCTCCGGAACATGGTGGGGTGCTCACCCGGAAGACCTCATCAAACTCTATAGAACGACTATTCTCTCTGTTTTAGAGTATGGCTCCTTCTGCTTCCTCTCAGCAGCTGATTGCCACCTGATCAAATTGGAACGAATTCAGTATCGTTGTTTGCGTATTTCCCTTGGCTGTATGCATTCAACGCATAACATGAGCCTGGAGGTGCTTGCTGGAGTCACTCCTTTAAAGCACCGTTACTGGGAGCTCTCATTAAGAATACTCATCAAATGTGGAACAAGTAACACACTTGTCTTACACAACTTCGATAATATGCTTGAACTGGTTCATCGGTCAAGATTCTTAAGAGTTTATCTCAACTACATATCGTCAGATCTTTGTCTTCCATGTTATACTCCCCCTCGAGTTGACTTCACCAATGACAGTTTCTCAATTGAATACGATCTGTCCATGAAACATGCCATTCAAGGAATACCAGATCGTCTTCGAAATCTTTCAATTCCCTCCATTTTTTCTGAAAAATATGAACATGTCGATTGCAACAACAGATATTTCACTGATGGTTCTCGCATCAACGGATCCACTGGCTTCGGTGTTTTCAATGTAACTTCAACCACCTTCCGAAAACTTCAGGAACCGTGTTCGGTTTATGTTGCTGAGCTGGCAGCAATTAACTTCGCTTTGGGGATAATTTCCAATCAGCCCGTAGACCATTATTTCATCTTCTCGGATAGTCTTAGTTCTATCGAGGCACTCCGGTTGATGAAACCTGTTGAGCACGCATCTTACTTTCTTACAAACATAAGAGAGCAGATGCGTGTTTTGGTCGAAAGATCATTCAAGATTACCTTTGTTTGGGTCCCTTCTCACTGCTCAATCTACGGCAATGAGAAGGCAGACTCTCTGGCAAAGGTGGGCGCACAGGAAGGTGAGGTTTATGATAGACAATTCTCGAGCAACGAGTTTTTCCCATTAGTCCGTCAGAGTACTCTTCAAAGTTGGCAAAGGAATTGGACACACAACGAACTTGGACGGTGGCTATTTTCTATAGTTCCAAAAGTTTCTGGGCGAGCGTGGTTCAGAGGTGAGGACTTAAGTCGAGGCTTCATTCGCGTGATGTCGAGACTTATGTCTAATCACTATTCACTAAACGCACATCTGTACAGAATAAACCTTGTCGATAGCAACTTATGTAGGTGCGGAGCCGGTTATGATGACATCGATCACGTAGTTTGGTCCTGCTCGGAAAACGATGCCTCCAGAGAGCAATTATTGGATACCCTAGTGGCCCGAGGTAAACAACCCTTCAGGGAAGTTCGAGATGTTTTGGGAGATCGTGATGTGGTCTATATGCAGGCCATTTATAGTTTTCTTTGTGCTTCTGATATCAAAATCTAATAGTTTATTTTTTTTTCTTTCTCCAAAGTTTTTTTTTTGTGATTAGTCTCTGCTTTCTGTTCCGTAGAGCACCATAGCTCTTGCCATCCGGAAGATGCTCCCAGTCGAACCATTCCTCGAGCACGACAACACGCCACATCGTCTTTGACGCCAAATACCCGGATGAGAAGCTGAAATTCCCTGATCCCAAATCCTTAGCCCCGTCCATCCTTAAACATTGTAAACTAACCTCGAGTCACCACGAGTACGCTGGCTCTCTCTTACTAACTGAAAAATTAAATGATATTGATTGTATATATCATAAAGAACCATGGCTCCGTAAAGTGTTATACACGCCTGAGCCTACCAAATAAACGAACTTGGAAAAAAAAATCAACTGCCAGCAGCTTCAGTGAAACAGCAGCATAAATCTCATCTGGGTTCGGACTTACGACACAGTTCCCCTCTTCGCAATCGGACTGTTCCTGCATTTGACAGCACAGATTACTCCCTATGGCCCCCCGTCGTAGATGTTTCCCGAACAGACGCTGATAATCAGATGGCTTTGGGCCTGATCCATGAGTTGCGGGTGCAACTAGAACGTTGTCTGCAGCAATCAGAGCCAACATCCCCTCAGTTTGCTGATTTACAACAACAATTGGAAATATGCTTACGATGGTGCATCGTTTATCAACGGCTTCGACATCATACAATCAGGTAGGAACGAAGAATGCCGAAGCGACCATTGGAAACCGTGATGACCCACCTTTAATACGCGAAGCGGCAGCGCTCGGCGCTATTCCAAGACAAAGTCGAAATGTATGGAACTAGCATTCCCACTACAGCTATCGATGCAGATGTATCCTGTTCAACAGCTAGTGCAACAGCAGGCTTTGCAGCATAATTCGCTGCAGCCGCCTCCAGCGTTTGTTGCCACAGC
The DNA here is from genome assembly GCF_024139115.2 of Armigeres subalbatus. Taxonomy (NCBI): domain Eukaryota; kingdom Metazoa; phylum Arthropoda; class Insecta; order Diptera; family Culicidae; genus Armigeres; species Armigeres subalbatus. The sequence goes on from NC_085141.1 coordinate 32,627,526, forward strand.
AGCCTCAATAAGCAGTCTTCAGCAGTCTTCGGTGCAGCAGCCTTCGGTACAGCAGGCTCAAGTCCAGCAATCTTCCGTGCAGCAGTTTCCGTTACCGCAGATTCCGGTGCCACAGTCTCGAGAATAACTGGCATTTGAGCCACAACTCTCAGTCCAGCAGCTCTCAGTGAGCGATTTTCCAATACCTTTGCGAGTTCCGCCACCGAACCGGAATGAAGCAGAGAGAGGAGTAGAGCTTCAACCCACGCAACAACAGCTAACCTCACGTCAATATTTAGCTCGAGATCTTCCCATGTTCTCTGGAGACCCACCAGAATGGCCGATATTAATCTCCAATTTTGAATACACAACTAGAACATGTGGCTACACTCACGGAGAGATCATGGTTTGTCTTCAGAAGTGCCTTCGAGGGCATGCTCTAGATAGCGTTCGAAGTCGGCTGGTGTTTCCAGCGGCTGTGCCACAAGTAATAGAGACATTGCGCATGAGATACGGCCGTCCAGAGTTACTAATAAACGCTTTATTGCAAAAGGTTAGAATGATGCCCAATCTTCGAGAAGACAAGTTGGTAGGGCTGATTGAATTTGGAAAAGTCATTCAAGAGTTGTGCGACCACAATGAAGCTGTAAATAAGAGACCACATTTACCGAACCCCACCCTCCTGCAGGAGCTTTTCAGAAAATTACCCGCTGGTCAGAAGCTAATGTGGGCACTGGGCAGGATACAAGCGAGGACGTTCGGCGGTGGATTTAAAGACATTCAGCGAATACACGACCGGTGTGATGCAATACGCTTAAAGTGGTTCAGTATGAATCGGACCTGGGAAGGAACAGTAGACGAGAGAAGAGGAGAGGTTACGTAAACTCCCATACGAGCAACGCCAAGGAGACGTTTATTCAAGTGACAACGCAGCTTAAACCAAACAGTGGTCTACATTGCGAGAAGGATCATCACAAACTCCGGGAATGCCAAGCATTCAGAGTGTTCTCAATCGACGACCGCTGGCGTCGAATACGGGCGCTGAGCTGAGCTGTGTCAAATCTGCCTGTTCAATCATGGACGTAGAGCCTGCCGTGCTAACACTCGATGTAATGTTGGCGGATGTCAGTTCAGACATCATCCCCTGCTGCACGGCAAATCAACAACTCCAACCACTCAAGTCGTAAATAGTCATACTCATCGCCTTCTGGATTCCGGTATATTGTTCCGAATGATCCCTGTGCCGTTGTATGGTATGAGAGTCAACAAAAGTGAACACCTTTGCGTTTCGTCGTCAACTTTAATCGGGGTAAGAACAGAACAGATGATTCAAGCTGATAGACGCACACACGGTACAAAACATGAATTTACCTTCACAATCTTTTGCGTTAGAGGAGGCAAGAAAAAAATATGCCCATTTGGAACAGTTGCCAATTCAAAGCTACTACAACGATGGACCGGAGATTCTAATCGGTGTAGACAACCTTAAACTTGCTGTTCCTTTGAAGGTGAAGGAAGGAGATGGATCCGGGGCAATCGCTGTCAAAACACGGCTAGGGTGGTGTGTCTACGGGCGTCAACATACGCGGGTGGATGAGGCATACAGTTTTCACATTTGCGGTTGTACAGGAGACGACGCATTGCACGAGACTGTTAAAAAGTTCTTCGCGGTGGGAGATAACGGAGTGAGCCCACTCGGAAGCACGCTTGACGCAGAAGAAAAACGAGCTCAAGATTTGCTAGAGAAAACCACAAAGCGGGTTGGTAGACGTTTCGAAACTGGTCTTCTGTGGAAGGAGGAGGAAGCCGAGTTTCCTGACAGCTGTGCTATGGCACTACGAAGACACCAGTGTCTCATACAAAAGTTGGATCATAATCCTAGTCTTCGGAAGAACATCAGCCATCAAATTCAAGAGTACGTCGAAAAGGGTTATGCACATCGGGCAACTTCTAACGAATTGGATACGACGGATCCCAGGAAAGTTTGGTTCCTTCCGTTTGGCGCAGTTACAAACCCAAACAAACCAGGAAAGGTTCGCCTTGTATGGGACGCGGCCGCAAAAGTAGCTGGTATGTCTCGGAATAGTGCATTATTAAAAGGGCCAGACCTGTTAACACTTTTGCCTGCCGTGATGCTCCGTTTCCGCTCATATCCGTGGCCGTCAGTGCTGACATAGAACAAATGTTCCATCAGTTAGACATTCGTCCAGCCGATAGAAACTCACTACGGTTTCTGTGGAGTGAAAAACCTGATGAACCGGTAGAAATCTATCTAATGGACGTTGCTACATTCGCTCGGCGCCACATGCTCGCCTGCATCGGCGCAGTGCGTCAAAAATTTAAACGCACAGGAACACATCCAGCTATATGCTAGGGCCGTTGAAGGAATACTAAAGAGTCTCTACGTCGATGACTACCTCGACAGCTTTGGTAAAGTGAAGCATCGAAGATTTCGGCTGAAGTTCGTTTAGTTCACCACAACGGAGGATTTCATCTACGGAACTGGAGGTCAAACATCAGGAAGGTTATGAAGGAACCAGCCGCAGTTGATATCAAAAACCTGTATGCTGACGATGGTAAGCCAATGACTCGATCCATTGTTGTGGTCTTCAAGCTCGGACGAATTAGGCTTTTTCACTCGCCTTGGCGAAGAAGTCAGGATTCTCCTCGACAACGAAACCCACGAAACGACAAGTTTTAAGATGCATCATGTCACTGTTCGATCCTCTCAGCCTACTCGCGTTGTTCATAGTTCGGCGGTTGACAATGAAGTATTTGATCGTTGGAATCGTTGGATCAAAATGATAGAGTTTATATCAAACGTGAAGATACCGAGGTGTTATTTACCACAAGCAATCGAAGAAACATACAATAATGCACAACTTCACGTGTTCGTCGACGCAAGTGAGATCGCTTACTCGTATGTAGCATGCATTCGATCAACTGTGGGAAATGGAACCTTTAAGTGCGCTTTAATTTCAGGAAAATCTAAGGTAGCTCCACTCAAGCCAATGTCAATCCCTAGATTGGAGCTGCAAGGCTGCGTTCTGGGAGCGCGACTACTGAAATACTATTGTGTTTTCTAAGAGGTTTCTGTTGACGGATTAAACAACAGCAAGACCGTGCATCAGGTTAGACCCACGACGCTACAAGCCTTTCGTAGCTCATCGAGTAGGAGAGACTTTAGAATACACGAAATTCCATTCCATTCGCCCGAAAAGACCATTCGCCCGAATGGACCACTCGCCCGAATGGAACACTCGCCCGAATAGGTCATATATTTATGTATACCTTCAGATTCTATAACAACATGTTATTTTTCCTAATCATATTGAAAGAAAAAATATGCCAATCACCTGGAATATATGAACGTACCAGTTTGTCCAGTTTTTCATTCTTTTCTGCTATTTTAGATGTCTTCTTAGCCTGCAGTGGTCGTAGAGTATCAGTGGTCGCATTTCTTTCTTCTAGTTGGAACTGTTTTGGAACTCTGTAAAACGGAGGACTTCCTCGTTTCAAAAGCGTATTCCACTTATTGCACCACCCTGAAATGTTATTGGAAGTTCGAGGAATACTGTTTAGGGTATTTTCGATGCTAGGAGTAGTGAGAAGTGAAAAATGAGAAGTAAAAAGATGTGAGGAGCTCGAAGTAAGAAATGAGATGTGAGAAGTGAGAAATGAGAAGTGAGAAGTGAGAGGTGAGAAGTAAGAAGTGAGAAGTGAGAAGCGAGAAGTGAGAAATGAGATATGAGAAATGAGAGATGAGAAATGGGATGTGAGAAGTGAGAGGTGAGAAGTGAAAAGTGAGCAGTGAGGAGTGAGGAGTGAAGAGTGAGAAGTGAGAAGTGAGAGGTGAGAAGTGTGGAGCAATAAGTGAGAAGTGAGTAATGAGAAGAACGAAGGAAAAAAGATGAGAAAAGAAGAAAAAGAGATGGAAGAAAAAAGAAGAGAGAAGGAAGAAAAGAGTGAAGGAAAATAGAAAGAAGATAAAATGAAGAAAGAAGGTAGAAAGGAAAAAGGGAAGAAAAAAGGAAGGAAAAAGGAAGAAAAAAAGAAAAAAAGAAGAAAGAAAGAAGGAAGAAAGCATGAAGAAAGGAATAAGACAGAAGGAAAAAAGAAGGAAGAAAGAAGGAAGAAATAAGGAAGAAAAAAGTAAGAAAGAAAGACAACAAAAGGAAGGAAGAAAGAAGGGAGGAAGAAGCATGAAAGAAGGAAAAAAAGAAGGAAGAAAGAAGGAAAAATGAAGGAAGAAAGAAGGAAGAACGAAGGAAGAAAGAAGGAAGAAAGAAAGAAGAAAGAAGAGAGAAAGAAGGACAAAAGAAGGAAGAAAGAAAGATGAAAGAAGGAAAAAAGAAGGAAGAAACAAGGAAGAAAGAAAGAAGACATAAAGAAGAAGGAATAAAGGAAGAGGGAAGAAAGAAGGAAGAAAGAAGGGAGAAAGAAGGGAGAAAAAAGGAAAAAAGAAGGAAGAAAGAAGGAAAAAAGAAGGAAGAATAAAGGATGAAAGAAGTAAGAAGATGGAAGAAAGACGAAAGAAAAAAGGAAGAAAGAAAGGCAAAAAAAAGGAAGAAGGAAGAAAAAGGAAGAAAAAAAGAAAAAAAGAAGAAAGAAAGAAGGAACAAAGAAGGAAGAAAGAAGGAAGAAAGCATGAAGAAAGGAATAAGACAGAAGGAAAAAAGAAAGAAAGAAAAAAAGAAAGAAGGAAGAAAGAAACAAGGAAGAAAGAAAGAAGGGAGAAAGAAGAAAGAAAAAATAACGAGAGAAAAGGAAGAAAGAAAGAAGAAATGAGGGAGAAAGAAGGAAAGAAGAAAGAAGGATAAAAAGGAAGAAACAAGGAAGAAAAAAGGAAGAAACAAGGAAGAAAGAAAGAAGGAAGAAAGAAGGAAAAAAAAGAAAGAAGGAAGAAAGAAAAAAAAGAAGGAAGAAAGAAAAAAGAAGAAGGAAGAAATAAGGAAGAAAAAAGAAAGAAAGAAGGGAGAAAGAAGCATGAAAGAAGAAAGAAAAAAGGAAAAAGAAGGAAAAAGAAGTAAGAAAGAAGGAAGAAAGAAGAAAGAAAGAAAGAAGAGAGAAGGAAGAAATGAGGAAAAAAGTAAGAAGAAAGAAGGAAGAGGGATGAAGAAAGTAAAATAAACGAATGAGGAAGAAAGAAGAATGGAGGAGGAAAAAGGAAGAACTAACTTCTCACTTCTCGGCCTAATGGTCATTCGGCCTAATGGCCTTCAGCCTAAAGACCTTCGGCCTAATGGCCTGACACCGGTATTTTCATAGACCGACCATAGTGAAGAGGAGAAAAGTAGGTCTCTAGTGGTCTTTTTGTGCGTTGATTGGCGACCATTCACATGAGTCCACTACGTTAGGCATAAGTACGTTAGGCATAATGGATGTTACACATTACGGACGTTAGGGATAATGTACGTAAGGCATAATGGTCGTTTGGCATAATTCTGCCTTCTTTATGTCATGGGCTGTTCTTTGGGTCATTTATGTATAACGTCCATTTGCCTAACGGGTACACCCCATTCACATAATACTTGCTTACCTACATAAAAAAATACGTTTGGGCAAGATTTTCGAACCTCCTTGAATGCCTTTGTTATATCTTAACATGAAAAATGTGCTAAGGTAACAAACTATTTATAGGCAAGTCGAAGTCTGTAATCCGTCCCGTATGCCGATTGTAATTTCAATCGCTGATGATTTCTAGAAAACAAAACTTTGGTTGAGGAGAAAGAAACATCCTTGAAACATGACGACACGTTCCTCAGCATTAATCTCAACCATCCTAAAATTCAATAGTATATACTCTGGATCTAACGTAAAGGCTGTATCATACGTTCCCGTGTTTTAGCATGAATACCAAGGGAACGAATCGACGGTGTTGACCTTCGCCTACAGTTCCGTGAATTGTGAACACTTGAGCAAATTGTTGTGGAGCAGTTGAGAATGTTCCGTTAATTATCCAAATCTTGGCTTGTGCTGAATGATGTGTTGAAGGAAATAGAAAGATCTTCCCATAATTACCATGAATGGATAGTCGATCGCAAAAAGGTTCTGCGTCCAATGTTGTCATATAGCATCTGTCGATATGCGCATATATATATATCGTCACATGCTGATGGTTATAATAGTTCATCACGTTGTCACCGGCGTTACATTATACGACGTGGCTCGTTTTTGCTTATCTTTAAAACGAATTTTGCTTGAACCTTAATACTTAGGAAAGAAATCATGTCTTCAATACATTTAGAAAGAACAATGTATGAAGAAAAGAAGGGTGAATTCCTATTTGCGCCTCTTATTTTTGACGATTGGTTTAAACAAATACATTTGCAACGTTATTTTTCGCTACAGCTCTAATTATTCAGGTTTTGATTCATTTCAGGATGTTTATGGACCGGTATAAGTGACCAGCATACATAAAACTTATTTTAATATCTGATTCTCTCAACAATGATCGCTTAGCTGAAACTGACTTTTTTTTCTATGGGGCTCTACACTTCGGGAAAGTTTTCCGCCGGATTTTGGTCCCTGTGCCCAGGGGAAAAAAATCTGCGGGCCAAATTTCCGAGGTGTGAAGCAACATCAAAGGACTTTATGCATACGTATATAAAGAAATCATGTCATATTGTCATTATTTGAATATTATGAAAAAGAAAGTACATAACGTCGTTATTTTTCTTATTATTTCACACATAAACGAAACGAATATTTAAATACATATGAGAGACGTGTACAACAAAATATGAGATAAGTAGGAAATCAAATATACTATTTCTTTTTATTAGTCACAAAAAATCTTTTCATCAAGTAAAGTGAAGAGTTTATTCGGGCATATAGTCTATTCGGGCGAATGGTCTTTTCGGGCGTTTGGTCTTTTCGGGCGTTTGGTCTATTCGGGCGAATGGAATTCGAGCGAGTGACATTCGGGAGTTTGTGATAGAACCCAATGAATGGCGGTGGGTGCCGACCAAACTAAACCCTGCTTTTGAGGCTACCAAGTGGGGTCGTGGTCCTTACTTTACCAACGATTGTCGGGCCAGAATTTTTGAAACTTCCAGAAGAAGCATGTCCCAAAACAGCTGCACCAGAATCTACATCCGAGGAGGCCAGAATCCCGGTGTTGCTGCATTTCGTAGTGGAACCAGTATTGAACTTTGAACGATTCTCGAATTGGAAGAGAATGCTGCGCACGGTATATGTTCTCCGTTTTCTCTTCAACATCTCTAAACCAAAACAGATGCGGCAGGGACTCCCTACCCAAAACGAGCTAATGGATGCAGATTGCAGGATTTTGAAGCTCGTACAGCGCGAGAGTTATCCGGATGAAATAGCCACCCTTGAACGTAATAAGTCTCACTCAAACGAGCAGCAGGTGCCTTTGGATCGGAAAAGTGCCTTGTTTCTGCTTATGTCTACACTTGATGACATCGGTTTAATGAGGCAGAGAAGCCGTATAATAGCGGCAAGGGATGCGAGCTATGGTTCCCGCTACCCAATTATCTTGCCGTCAAAGCACCGAGCAGTGAACTTGCTGGTTGAGGATTGCCATCACCGTTGCCTTCACGCAAATAATGCAACCGTTGTCAACGAGCTTTGTCAACACTACAACATTGCGAAGCTTCGCCAGGTTGTGAAGAAAATAGCATTTCGGTGCCAGTCGTACATGGTAGGGGAAGGAGGGGCAATATGCCCTAGCTAAGCATAGACTGCGTTTATGCCTTAGCTATAACGATTTTCATGGGTGTTTCTACCTCACGCAACAGTTGAACAATATAGCTAGCTGATGCCATGTTAAAATTAGGAAAAATCTCAATCATATTGATAATATTCGCATTTCAAAAAAGTGGTGATATTCTGTTGCCGGAAAACTGATGAGGCAAAACGCCTTTTAGCTGGCGGCTCCTAGGGAACAAAGTACCACGCGTCGGCGAATCAGCATTCTAGTATGGATAGTCCGTGGAGACGCAAGTACTTTGTAGGTTATTGCCACTAGGGCGTTTTGCCTCGCCAAAATGTTAGATGTTTCTTCAAAATGTGGAAATTTTCGGTTTTTCCGACCTTCCCATGCACTATTTGGAAACTTTATTCGCCTATCCTACATAATTTTAGATCTAGTTTTGTTACGGACATCTTAAGGACGGTAAATATGAGGCAAACCACAAAAGGCGTTTTGCATCGGGGGGGCGTTTTGGGGCCTCTTCCCCTACGCAAAGCTCGTCCAAGTAATCCAGCGATGGCTGCACTACCTCCAGTTCGTCTGGCAACAAATGTTCGCCCGTTTAGCTACGTGGGTCTGGATTATTTTGGAACATTACTGACAAAAGTGGGACGCTCAACAACTCGGAGATCCTTAAACATCAAAGTTTATTATCATAGGGTAAATGATATATTTTGGACATGTACATATTTTGGACAAGCCTGAGCTTCTTCGATCAATTTTAGATAATGTGTAGGAAAATTTTTATCGTTAGTATGATCATTGCATACTTTTCCCTCAACTCTAGCGGCTCCTAATGAGAATTCACAAATCAACTATTATTTATCTTTAAAATTACCTAAACTGTAAAGCTTTCTACCAAAGTGCCTGCTGGACGCCAGTATGCAGGAGAACATGCATTATAGGACTCTTCGTAACATGCACCTGAAACACGTTTAAATTGGTTCAAACGGCAATCTTGAGGTCTTGCGGCCAAAGTTTGATTGTAATTGAGATACTAACATATTCCAATCGCTTAACATGAACTTGAGACGGATGAAAAAGGAGTGACCAAAATGAAGTTATGTTTTTATTCATCAGACATTTATTGGTCACCCCATGTACAGTACATAGATGAACCATTAATTGCCAACTTTCAGGCTGTTTTCAATGATATCGATAAGGTTGCGAAACAATGTTAATTTCTGGTTTAATCTATGTCAGTTAAGCAAATAAATGCATTTACATGAATGTGGATACGTGCAGGTAAGTCATACCATTGAGATCTGTAGGTGGCCATTTTTAAATTAGGAGAAAATGACTCTGTCCAAAATATATGCATTTTCCATGTCGAAATTATATATTTGATGTCCAAAAAGAAAATATTTCAGTTTGCAGTATATCATAGTTTACACCTAGTAAACGTAATTTACTCAAAAATTGGGCAATGGAGACACAAGACTAATCATAGGTTATGTATTTGGATGAACCTAGTAGTAGTAGTAGTAAAATTTCTTCTTTATTGTTTCATTTTCTGTTCTACAATTATTTTTTTACATGTACAGTGCTCGGCCGGCTTGGCCCTCCAACTTCAATTTGATTTTTTTTTTGTTTTGTTTATATTGTTATTCAAGTTTTAAGATATGATATATCATGACGGCCTTTAGGAGGCGCTAGTGTGTTTTTATAATTTGATAACCTAACTACTATGTACACTAATATTTACAATAAAAATTTGTTATCCTAGATTGAAACTAGCGCCCTAATTGGAGCCTGATCCGAATGCAAGCAACGGACCCTAAACTTTTCTTTACACTCACCAAAGCGTTCATGTAAGGTTTTATCCCGGCCAGACGGTGGACCTCGGATGTTCTTGTCCTGGGAGGGTGTTGAGGATCATCCTCAGGAATTTGTTTTGGACTCGTTGAAGTTTGAGGTGGTGGGTTTTAGCGCAGCTCTCCCAGACCGGCATGCCATATTCGATCACAGGGAGGATGATTTGCTTGTAGACAGCAAGCTTATTTTTCAGGGACAATGACGACCGGCGGTTGATCAAAGGGTACAGTAGTTTCAACAAGACGTTACACTTTGTCACCGTTTTGTCAACCTGTTGCCTGAAAATAAGCTTGCTGTCGAGGGTCAAGCCAAGGTAGTCGGCCTCATTGGCCCATTCCACAGTCGTGCCATTGAGGATGATTTTACAGTCCCCAGGCGGAACAAGTTTAGGGGATTTGGAGTGGGGGAAAATGATGACCTGGGTCTTCGCCGCGTTGATACAGATCTTCCAGCTGGTGAGGTATTCTGTCAGGGCATCCAGGCCTCGTTGGAGTTTTGCCACTAGCGCTCTGATCACTCTACCGTTGTAGACGATGGATGTGTCATCTGCGAACAGAGACAGAATGCCGCCTTCTGGAGGTTCTGGCATGTCGGAGGTGAACAGATTGAAAAGCAGGGGCCGAGGATACTGCCCTGGGGACGCCTGCGACGATGTTGTGCGCATTGGAACTCGCTCCGCTGATTGAGACCCGGAATGTCCTTGCCGACAGGTAATTGTTGATGATTTTCACCAGGTAGCTGGGAAGATTGTAGCGTTGTAGTTTGTACACCAGGCCATCATGCCATACATTGTCAAATGCCTTCTCGACATCGAGTAAGGCCATGGCGGATGTTTTCGAGACAAACTTGTTCCGTCTGAGGACGTTGGTAACTCGGGTCAGTTGGTGTACAGTTGACCGACCGCGTCGGAAACCAAACTGTTCCTCGAGCAAGATGTTGAGATTTTCGGCAGACTCAAGTAACCGGTGATGAATAGCTTTTTCGAATAGCTTGGATAATCCTGAGAGAAGGCTGATGGGACGATAGCTTTTGGGTGAGGAAGGATCCTTCCCAGGCTTCCGGATGGGGATGACTTTCGCTGACTTCCAGGCCGATGGGAAGTAGCTGAGCCGGAGACACTGATTGAAGATCAGCATGAGGTGCTCAAAGAACGGCGCACTCATGTGTTTGAGCTCGAGATTCAGGATGCTGTCGAAGCCTGGGGCCTTCATATTCTTCGATGATTTGATATAGGCCGTCAATTCGCCAGCTGAGATCTCCAACTCCTCCGAGAAGTCGTTGGGAATCAAATGGATGTTGTTAGCATGATCGTTGACGGCTGCTTCGTGTGGACTGACGATGTTCTGCCCAAGATTGTGTGAGCTGACGAAGTGACGACCTATTTCAGCGACCTTCTCTGCAGGAGTTATCAAGCGATCCTTAGAGCCATTATTGTCTAGTGGGATCAAAGGTGGAATGGGCCGAGGCTTGGATTTTAGAATTTTGGTCATTTTCCAGAACGGCTTAGCATAATCTGGGAGAGTGCGGATCTTATTCGAGAAGTCGTTATTTTTGAGGTCCACCATTCTGGCCTTGATAATTTTGTGATTCGATTGCAGCGTGCCTTAAGCTCAGGCAGTCCAGTACGCTGAAACTGCCTGCGAGTGACATTCCGCAATCGAATCAAATCTTTGGTGAGTGTATCGCTGTTTAAGGAGTTGATTACCTGACGCGCCCTCGGTACGTGTTGATCACCGGCCGCCGTGATCGCCTCCTCGATAGCGCACAGCTGGCGGTCGATACTTTCCGGCGTCTCCGGACGCACCTCGAAGTCGACGGTGTTATCGACGCACTGCTGGAAACGCTGCCAGTTCACTCGGTGGTAGTTCCGCCGTAACTGCTGGTGCCGATTGACCGAGGAGCCCAGTTCCGCCACCACCGGATAGTGATCCGAACTGGGCTCCTGGTATACAACCGGCTGCGAGACGTGGTCACTCAGGTTTGTTACGTAGAGGTCGAGCGTTGCGTGGGCACCGGACCGACTCAGCCGAGTGGGGGAATCCGGGCTCAGGATCGTGTAGTGGCCTTCCTCCATGTCGTTGCTCCAGATGGTGCCGTTTCGATTGCCGCGACTGTTGCCCCAGGCTTGATGTTTGGCATTCAAGTCGCCGGCAATGATATACTGGCCTTGCCTCCGCGTCAGCTTGACGATGTCCCTCCGAAGGGCAGCCGATGATCCATCGCCGGCTTTGGCTTGCGTTGGACAGTACGCCGCGATGAGCGCGATTGTGCCGACCGAAGTGGTGATTTCGACACCGATGGCCTCGATGACACTGAGCTGGAAGCTTGGAAGCAGACGACAGTTGATGTTGTAGCGAAGAGCGATGGCCACACCACCTCCCCTGGTCGGCCGGTCGAGTCGCACGATGCGGAAGTCCGGGATGTTGATGTTCACCTCCGGTTTTAGGTGCGTTTCGGTGATGAACGCCACGTCAATTTCCTTCTCCTCAAGGAAATCCTTCAGCTCGATTGTTTTGCTCTTTAGCGAGCAAGCGTTCCAGTTGACCAGGCCCACCCTAGCAGCCATTTTCAATGATGAACATGCCAAGTGTGAAGACCTGGTCGAATCGGGTTTGCAGCCGCGCAGTCGAGTGGCGAGCTGTGCGAAGATCGGTATCAGTTGCTCCGGAGTGTACAGCGGGGCAGATTCCTCCGGTGGGACGGCTTCGTTCTCCGTCTGCCGACGGAACCCAGGAGGAGGGAGCGGGGGCCATTCGCTGGTGGATGGTGCCGACGATGTTGGAGCTTGGACCGATGCAGCTGCCGCTGCCAATCGCTTGTGCGGCTGTAGCGGTGGGAGTATTGGAATCACACGACGGGGAGCAGGGATGGCTGGAAAGTTCACCTCGTTGATTACAGGAACACGGTTCTTCTTCGGCATGGTCCTGGTGGAAGCCTTCTTCCGGATTTCCAGGAACTCGGCTCGCTTTGGGCAGCCCTTTGTGGTGGCCCGATGTTTGTCGCCACAGTTGGCGCACTTGGGATCGGCCACCTCCATTTTGTCGCACTCGTCAGTCGGATGGGGTTCGCCACACTTGTTGCAGCGCGGCTTCATGCGGCAGTTCCTGGTGCCGTGCCCGAAATTGAAGCAGTTGGTGCATTGCGTGACATCGCGGTGCACTGGCCGATATCGCTCCCAGTCAACGACGGTGTAATTTATAACGCCAACCAGCTTCAGGTCCTTCCAGGTAGTGGAGCCGTGCTCCAGATGGATCAGGTAAAGCTGGTCGCGATATTTCCTCGCCTTGTCGTGACGAGCGATCTTGTGGACGGCTACTGGCTTCAGTCCGCAACTTTCAAGCTCTGCTTGGAGCTCTTCCTCCTTCATGTCGTGAAGTCCTCGCAGCAAAGCCTTGAGCGGCTTCGTGCCGGGATGGTCATGAGTGTAGTACTCATACTTGTGGACCTCGAGGAACTCCACGACGGATTGGTGATGGTCCCGGTTGGCCGGCATCACTTTCACGCCCTCGCTGCAGAGCCGAAAAGTACATTTCAGCCCCTTAGCGATCAGCTGGCGAATTTTTGGGCGTAAATCCGGCGGATCGCCCTTCACAAACACGGGCGGGCACTTCTCCTTCCGCTCCGGTTGCACCTGCGGCAGCTGCGATTGCTGCTTCTTCCTCTTTTCGGCGGATTGCCGGCGTCATCAAGCGGCAACGGCGAGAACACGTTGCTCTGCAAAAGCTGCTTGGAGGGGTTACCCGCGCCTCCAAGAGCAGTGCGCTTAGGCACTTTTCCAGCGACCGAATCGGCCACCGAGTCTCCCATGACGGGTCCGGGAGAAAATAACTCCAACGCGACAAGCGAAAACGTAAACAGCGAACGAACGAGAAAAAACACTTCGAAAAAAATGCGCGAGCAAAAAAACACGTCCGTACGTGTTGCTGTCTCGAACTGGAATGGATGAACCTAGTGGTTTTCAATTGTTTTATACTATTCAATCTCGATATATTTTCTAATGAATGTCCTGCGCTTGTCCAAAATACATCATTTACCCTACTTGTTTCTTGTTTAGTTTACATTGAATTTAAAAAGTTCACAAGCTTTTGAATATTTTCTGTAGTTTTATACACCCTCTAGTATAAGGAGGTTTCATCAGGCACCGAATTCCATAATAGGGATGCTCAAAATATGTTCCTATGTTCCAGGTGATGTCTTTCATATGTTATGTCAATATTTCTATCATCACTAGATGGATAGATATCATTTTCAGTAATAACATGAGAGTATATCACCAAAACCTGGGCCCACCTTAGCCGTGCGGTAAGACGCGCGGCTACGAAGCAAGACCAAGTTGCGGGTGGCCCGGTGCCGGTCTAGGAAATTTTCGGTTTGAAATTTGTCTCGACTTCCCTGAGCATGTATCATCGTGTTGAGGCTAACATATATAGGGGAACGGTTCGCCACTTCATCTCATATAGGGTGGTCGGTATTGGCCATTTTTGAAGAATACCGGTATTCGGTATTGGTGGAGTCAATACCGGTAGTACCGGTATAATACCGGTATTGGTGAAAATTTCATAATTAAAAAAAACGTTTGTTTTGTACTTTTGGAGAAAACACAACATTTATTAACAAACTTCAAAAATTAAAATCATTGCTAATGAGCTGGGCAAATTGAAACTTAAGTAGAAATAACATACTGAGCGTTTCATCGTACAATCCGCATCTGATTTTGGCAATACTGCCAGCTGATGAGAATACCCTGTCTGGTTCAACCGAAGTCGGACTAATGGTTTCAATAGCGTCGAAAATCAGTGTCAAGTACTTGGCGTCAACGTACTTGTCACCGGCAACGCAAGTGTTTTGCTCTGCAGTCTCTTCACAAGTTGTTTTTTATCCGATGAAAAAAGTGACTCTGGATGTCTTGAAGAAAGTGCCAAAAACGTTTCTGAACGATTGCTTTACAGCAGAATTATTCAAAAAAGTCTCTCTTGGATTCGTTCTTTGAGAGCATCGAACAAGTCTTGGCTTGATTTGATAATTGCACAACTCACGTCAAAGTAGTTATACCACAGCTTAAACAGGTTCGATAGCTTGAAATTTCACCTACTGCTAAAAATTCCTCATAATTTAATTTGAATTTGAATAAAAGCTCCAAATTTATCATATTTTTTTTAATAAGCCATTTCAACTCATAGAATCATTTGAGCACGGATAACATGCTGTTCCAGCGTGTCTTGGTAGAACTTCCTCAAATGCTGCTCCAAAAATGCTTTTTGTCTGATCCCTTCGTGGGTTTTTGGAATCCCACTGAAACCCCGAGCGACTAAATTCAAGCGGATGCCCTCAGATTAGGCAAGTGGCCTGTACGATATGCCGTCCTCCAAATCCATTCGGGCTAGAGCAGTTTCAAGAGGGGAGACCATTGATGGAAAATATTGCATGATCGTTGTACCTGTTTTTGGAATTTTGGTTTAAGTTGATTTCCAAATCTGGAGAAGCAGCATGTTTCAGGATAATGTTATGCAATGTATGATGTGTTTTTATTCCGCTTGTGCTGGAGCCTTCGCACATAATTACATTTGAGCACTTCATGCACTTGGCTAAGTGTTTGTTGCACGGCAAATCTTTAGCTGATATATGTAGCTGAAAACTATTCGAGATTTTTTTTAAACTGGCAGCAAAATTTGAAATACCGAAAATACCGGTATTTTCCGTCTCTAATACCGGTATTTTCGGTATTCAAAATTGGTCGGTAATACCGGTATTACCGGTTTCGGTACTACCGGTTAGACCACCCTAATCTCATAGCTACTATTTCCATCCCATCAAAAACAAAGCAATGGAAAGGAATTTGGTTTGTTTATTATTTTTGTGATTTTTTTCAGCAGTGAGCACGCATGTTGACAAAAAGAAACGACGAATTTGGTGCCGTATTTCTTTGTTTAGCGATGAGATGGAAATATGTACAGTGAGATGGAGATCGGAACAGTTCCCCTACGAATGATGAATTTCGCGCCAACTCGACCAGCGCAGCGGTTGGCAGCACCATCTCAGAATCGAATGAAACTTGGTGGGCATAAAGAAATGGTATTTCTAAGCCACTCTGCATACTTAGTTTTTCAAAAATTGTCAAGAGTAACATTTGATGAGGGCCTAATTTTTTTTCATGGATTTTTTATAAATCGATGTAACTCTAAAATGACAAGACCTACAAAAAAGTGTTGTATGGCGGACTGTCGTGAAATTCCCAGAAGTTTTTTGGAAAAATATCCAAAAAATAAAATACCGATCTCTACACTAAAAAAAAATAGTTTTAAAAATTAAAATCTATATTACAAAAAAACCTCATCTCAGAAATCGATGAAATTTTTTCTGCAGATAGGTATTTTAATTATCTAACTTTTCTGGGAATAATGTTCCTGTGACATATTTAAGGAAAAAAAGTTTTTCTAACAAAAACTATTTTCATGTCCATATTGAGTGAAAATTTATCAGCGTGTTTTATGCCTACAGCGCCAATTATAGGTTCAGCAGCCTATCATCAACCAACGACACATTTTGGAAGTATAAAAAATTGGTTAGGAAGCAATTTAGCATAATCTAACATTAATATGGACCAACATTTGGAAAGGGCGTATATTTTCCTAGATTGCTTATATCAATGTTACACACAAATGACCAGATTTACAAAATTGTGATGTTTGATGGACTATTGCAAAATTTGTCTGAACTATGAAGTCCGAAACATAAAAGAGCGTTTCGTTCACCGAGAAAATAAATTAATGAATGTAAAGATTAAAATTGGTTTACCAAAAATAAAAATTGGAGGTCGATATTTTTATCAGATAAACATTTTGATTCCAAACGATGAAGCTCGGTAGGTAATTTCATTACGGGGATTTCCGGTAAACGCACATTTGAAGAATAATAAATTTTCCACAATTTTAAAATTTTTCTTCAATTTTATTTGTTTATTTAATTTGTAAACTTAGTCGAACAATTCAAAGACTTTTGGGTCTTCATCTGAGTTGGAATATTTTTTTTTTAGGATTTTATTATGAGCGATTGGTATAAAAGAATGAAGCTTTTGTGTGCCAATTATAGTTTTTGCTTTTTTGAAAAGTTCATCAAACTCTTGTTGAGTACCGTCGTCGGGGGTGACAATGGGTCAAATGGGGGTGAGAATGGGTCACTGTTTCAACTACTTAGAATGCTTGTAGAATGGATGTATCTGAGGACAAGAAGACAAAAATATAAGAGACCTTTTTGAACGATTTTGCTCTACGTCCTCCATGCTCGCGGTGAGAGCGATGACCTATTCTCACCCCCAGACCCATTGCCACCCCCGATGGCGGTATTGCTCATTCGTGATATAACAGAAATGTAATACAGTGATATTTTTGTTTGATTGAAAACGTGCCCATTCGTACAACTCCTGAGGAGTCTTGATAGTATTTCCATAATCTTTGGCAAGAGTTGCTCGTTTTGCCATTCGTTTGAGAGTGCCACCAATAGCTTCGCAAGGGCCTTTTCCGAATTATTCCAACCTTGAGCAGCAGTTTGGATAATAAATGAATAATTTTCAGAGAAATCTAACAGTACAAGTGTTTTGCTGTTTGCAAATAATGTCATAAGTTATCAATTTTAGTTTATCAATTTTTTCAATAAAATACGATACAATATCATCTACAGGCTTTATAACGGTTTCTAAATTACACCGTTCAGTGGTTAGCCTTTGCTGAAAAACAACATCTTCTTTTCCACTATTACAATTAAATATCACTTCAGTTTCGTTTCGGCAACATTGCCCGTTTTCAATGTAATTATTTTTTTGTAATTGTTTTTAAGTTACTTCGATACAAAAAGTCAAATAAAACATAAACCCTTTTCAAATGTTGGTCCACAATTATGTTAGATTATGCTAAATTGCTTCCCAAACAAATTTTTATACGTCCAAAATGTGTCGTTGGTTGATGATAGGCTGCTGAACCTATAATTGGCGCTGTAGGCATAAAACACGGTGATAAATTTTCACTTAATATGGACATGAAAAAAGTTTTTGTTAGAAAAACTTTTTTTCCTTAAATATGTCACAGAAAGATTATTCCCAGAAAAGTTAGATAATTAAAATACCTATCTGCAGACAAAATTTCATCGATTTCTGAGATGAGGTTTTTTTGTAATATCGATTTTAATTTTTAAAACTATTTTTTTTTTCAGTGTAGAAATCGATATTTTATTTTTTGGATATTTTTCCAAAAAACTTCAGGGAATTTCACGACAGTCCGCCATACAACACTTTTTTGTAGGTCTTGTCATTTTAGAGTTAGATCGATTTATAAAAAATCCATGAAAAAAAAATGGGCCCTCATCAAATGTTAGGGGAAGAGGCCCCAAAACGCCCCCCCGATGCAAAACGCCTTTTGTGGTTTCCCTCATATTTACCGTCCTTAAGATGTCCGTAACAAAACTAGATCTAAAATTATGTAGGATAGGCGAAGAAAGTTTCAAAATAGTGCATGGGAAGGTCGGAAAAACCGAAAATTTCCACATTTTGAAGAAACATCTGACATCTTGGCGAGGCAAAACGCCCTAGTGGCAATAACCTACAAAGTACTTGCGTCTCCACGGACTATCCATACTAGAATGCTGATTCGCCGACGCGTGGTACTTTGTTCCCTAGGAGCTGCCAGCTAAAAGGCGTTTTGCCTCATGAGTTTTCCGGCAACAGAATATCACCACTTTTTTGAAATGTGAATATTATCAATATGATTGAGATTTTTGACAATTTTTGAATGGCATCAACTAGCTACCTTGTTTAACTGATGCATAATGTAAAAATACCCATGAATAGCGTTACCAATAAGACAATAGAGCAGTGTTTGCTTAGCTAGGGCATATTGCCCCCCCCTTCCCCTACTCTTGACAATTTTTGAAAAACCAAGTATGCAGAGTGGCTTAGAAATACCATATCTTTATGCCCACCAAGTTTCATTCGATTCTGAGATGGTGCTGCCAGCCCCATAGAAGGGTTGGCGCGAAATTCGTCGAATACAAAAATGGTAACATGGCTTAGAAAACTCGCAGTTAATAGCTGTGGAAGTGCTTAATGAACACTAAGCTGCGAGGCGGCTCTGTCCCAGTGTAGGGGTGTAATGCCAATAAGAAGAGGAAGAATATCACCAAAACTGCATTTTTCAGAATCCGTTGCTCTAGCGAATGACGTTTGGTTAACGGAATCAATGTTTTTTTTTTTGAATTTTTAAATTTTAAGTTCTTTACTCAATCAATGGTTAGAGAAATAAAAAAACGTCATATAGGGAGCGGGACCATTTGGGCAGCACCCCCTATTCCCGTCCGCAACGTTAATAACTTGACCGCGTTCCGACCAACAAAACATTACCTGTTTGTAACAAAACATGCAGGTAAAGAACACAATATCATTCTTAGGCTAGTGCCACCGACAGAGTGGTAACGATTATCTTTACACAACGTCTTTACACGATTGAATATTGGTCTCTTGCATTGAAAAGTGTTTTCCAGTAAAATACAATGCTCATGGTGCTAAAAAGCAATAACAATCCCCAAACTTAGTTCTTCAAACTATCTTTCTTTGATCTAATCTTGAAAAACATGTACAAAACAAAAAATACAATATCTTGATGAAAGCAAAACACCATTTTTGGTGACTAGCTTCATCCGTAACATACGCGTTATTAACACCAAGTGGAAAGAAAACACTTCCAAGGAAAAACCAACGCAGCTCTATGTAATGCAGGTTAAAAAACAAAATTTTAATCCAAAATGTACTCTTTGAAGTGGTTTGTCATCGATGACACTGTCAGATCCCACAAAGTCAATGTCAAACTAGTCATTAAAACGGGATCACTTTGGATTATGCAAACGGCCACCGTGCGATTGTTACCGATATATGATTCACGGAATAGAAGCCAGCATCCAGGAGAAAACTCTGTTTTTCATCTCAATTGATCGAACGAAAGCAGTTTTAATCCGATTAGTGAATGCATTACGTCTACATCCCATTTGATGGCGGCGTCCTCGCCGTGTAAAACGGTCAGTCGATTTTGCCTTTGCCTTAACGAAAGCTAACCACCAAACGTCACGTCCATTATCGGCGGATAAATCCGATTTGTTTTAATTACTCAAATGGTGAATGTACACGCTAAGGTACTTTTTTAACGTTTTTTTTCAGGGGTCATAACATCACATTCTTGAGTGGCTTTCCAGCAGATTTCTCCTACAATGGCTTACAGGAAGTCACCCCTTCCGGATTGGTCGAATACATTCGAAACTACACCAACTGGGACCTGTTGGGCGCACGAATGAAGGGCGACCTTCCTCTTTCCCTGTGGGATGTCTTCCGATACTCGTGGCAGGTTGGCAACATTATGGATTGGCACAATTGCCCCCAATCAATATTCTGCTTAAAATTTCTCACCCACCTAGGCCTGTGATGCCACGCTTGAGGACAAAGAAACTATGGACCTGCTGGGGCGGAAGTTCGACCTGCTTATATTGGACGGTGCCTACCCGGAATGTGCACTGAGTTTGGCCTACCGGCTGGGAGCGCCCTACATGTACATCAACACCGTCGGGTTCTACACCGGAACGATGGCGATGGCGGGGAATCCGGGCCCTTACTCGGTGACACCGGTGTTCTACCGATCGTTGACCGACGATATGAACTTCTTCGAGCGGATTGTCAACAGCATCTGCCACCTGACGATACAACCGGTTTATACGGTAAGTAAATTCGAGCCATTCGATCCATTGTTCTTACTACACAAGATACATACTCATTCAATCTGTAAAAATGCTTTCAATAGTTACTGTCAAAATGCTAATAGAACACTAAGCTGAAACGAAGCGCAACTTCCAATTGGAATGTAGAGACATATAAGAAGAATAAAAAGAAAATTTCGAACGAAGATCTTCCAATTTTTTCAAAATAAATTCTCCCGATTTCGCAGACGAAATTCTTCCAAATGTTCCAAACGCAATGCTTCCGATTATCTAAGCGTAATGGGTCAAACACAATGGATACGTTTGCGTGCACGCAAACGTATCCATTGTGTTTGACCCATTACTCTTTCAATATTTTTAACCCTTAAATGCGCAATGTTGTTCTAAAACAACAAACCGAAAATACGTTTAATGTTAATGATTTCAATGGTTATTTACGCTAAAAATATTTCTGACGATTTCTAAAAAAATTGCCTTGCGTCTTTAAGGGTTAAACTGAATTCCTTCGAATTTCCTGACGTAATCCCTAAAAAAAAGGTTAAAACGGAATGCTTCCAAATTTTCCCAACAGAATGTTTCCAAATTGTCAAACGCAATTCTTCCGCATTTCCAAAAAAAGTTCTTCCAGATGTTGCATCAATTTTTAGATTCTGGCGCAATTTCGCTTTGCTTTGAATTTTCAGCGTGCACACTAATACATTCAAACTATCTTTGTTTTTTTTTTGTTGTTGTTATTGATCGGACACACGTGTAATGACGTAATGACGGATGTATTAAAATTCCATTCAAAATTTATTGATAAAGTATAATGTTTTTAATTTCAAAACATTACCTTGTACATAATATGCATGGCGATCAGCAAGTCAAAGCCTATTGAATCCTGCACTCTACAACTCGCTCAGTCTATGAAGGACTGTGGACCTGGGTGGTGCGAATAGAATCGATTTGGTTGTCAAACTGAAGCCAAACTTTTCTATTGTGCCGGAGCCAAACATTGAAGATTGTGGTTATGTTCGTTTCAGATCCTATATTGAGAAGTATTGTTATTATTTAGGAAAAAATAAAAATAAACTTAGATTGAGTTTTGTATTATTTGTAACAAATATTTTCACATTATATTTCGAGTTGAAAATTAGTAGGAATGCAATTAAAAAGCACTCGTTACGAAATTTCACAAGATTCAACAGCTGCTTGGATCAAGAATGTATGTAAACCATCGTAAAGTCATGTAGAGTATCGCGCATTTGTGCGCCTTCATGCAGCATGGAAAGAGAAATTCGAAGAGCGGGAAATGTTTGACAGCCTAGTAACTGCAGAATAGTTTTGCTTATGGGATTGATTTCAAAATATCCCTCTACTCGCTTGAGAGCAGAAAAGCGGCTCTATCCGCAGCACCCAGCTGTGGACAACAGATCAAAAGCACAAAACATCAAATGAACAAATTAAAAAAAAAAATAATGCGACCTATTTGATTGAAACAAAATGTTGAATAATAAGTTAAAAATATGCTTCCAAACTAAAAGCTTGAGTCTAAAGATCCGCAAGCCACAACTTAAGAGGCATGAAGTTTTTTTCGAAAAGCTCAATTTCTTCTCTGCCAAAGGATTGGAAGCATCATTCTACGCTTGTCGGAACCTATTTACAAGCACCTTAGAAGCCTGCTTTCAAGAGGCTCGGATGCCTTTTTCTAGAGGTTCGGAGGATACCTTTCAAAAGACTCGGAAATCTACGTTAAAGAATTTTGGAAGCCACCTATTAAGAGATTCGGAATCTTTTTTTTTAACAGGCTCAGAAGCCTTCTTTTTAGAAGCTTAGAAGACTACTTTCAAGAGGCTCGGAAGCCTTCCTTTCAGTAGGCTCTAAATACTCATTTCAAAAGGCCCGGAAGCCTCCTTTCAAGAGGCTCGGAAGCCTCCTTTCAAGAGGCCCGGAAGCTTCCTTTCAAGAGACCCGGAAGCCTCCTTTCAAGAGGCCCGGAAGCCTCCTTCCAAGAGGCCCGGAAGCCTCCTTTCAAGAGGCCCGGAAGCCTCCTTTCAAGAGGCCCGGAAGCTTCCTTTCAAGAGGCCCGGAAGCCTCCTTTCAAGAGGCCCGGAAGCCTCCTTTCAAGAGGCCCGGAAGCCTCCTTTCAAGAGACCCGGAAGCCTCTTTCAAGAGGCCCGGAAGCCTCCTTTCAAGAGGCCCGGAAGCCTCCTTTCAAGAGGCCCGGAAGCCTCCTTTCAAGAGGCCCGGAAGCCTCCTTTCAAGAGGCCCGGAAGCCTCCTTTCAAGAGGCCAGGAAGCCTCCTTTCAAGAGGCCCGGAAGCCTCCTTTCAAGAGGCCCGGAAGCCTCCTTTCAAGAGGCCCGGAAGCCTCCTTTCAAGAGGCCCGGAAGCCTCCTTTCAAGAGGCCCGGAAGCCTCCTTTCAAGAGGCCCGGAAGCCCCCTTTCAAGAGGCCCGGAAGCCTCCTTTCAAGAGACCCGGAAGCCTCCTTTCAAGAGGCCCTGAAGCCTCCTTTCAAGAGGCCCGGAAGCCTCCTTTCAAGGAGCCCGGAAGCCTCCTTCCAAGAGGCTCGGAAGCCTCCTTCCAAGAGGCTCGGAAGCCTCCTTCCAAGAGGCTCGGAAGCCTCCTTCCAAGAGGCTCGGAAGCCTCCTTCCAAGAGGCTCGGAAGCCTCCTTCCAAGAGGCTCGGAAGCCTCCTTCCAAGAGGCTCGGAAGTCTCCTTCCAAGAGGCTCGGAAGCCTCCTTCCAAGAGGCTCGGAAGCCTCCTTCCAAGAGGCTCGGAAGTCTCCTTCCAAGAGGCTCGGAAGCCTCCTTCCAAGAGGCTCGGAAGCCTCCTTCCAAGAGGCTCGGAAGCCTCCTTCCAAGAGGCTCGGAAGCCTCCTTCCAAGAGGCTCGGAAGCCTCCTTCCAAGAGGCTCGGAAGCCTCCTTTCAAGAGGCCCGGAAGCCTCCTTTCAAGAGGCCCGGAAGCCTCCTTTCAAGAGGCCCGGAAGCCTCCTTTCAAGAGGCCCGGAAGTCTCCTTTGAAGAGGCCCGAAAGAATTCCGTTTGAGAATTAAAGAGAATGCAGTTTAGATATTCGTAAATTGCCTTTGAATTGAACTTTGAAAAAGATATATAGGGTAACGGTACCAATAGTGGAGGTATTAGTAGATCCACAAAAGAAAATATTTTTAAAAAATTGATAGTTATGGGAAATTTACTGATTTATTATCTTAGTCAATAGATACACTAATAAATTTGCTAGCAAAAATGAGATAGATGTCATTTAACATCAACAATTATCAAATATTGCTTGCACCACTATGGGTACACTGTTCCTTTAGTGGCGGTAAAAATTAATTTTGGTTCCTATAGTGGTGCTATCCATTGGTTTCTTATGAGACTCGCCACTATTGGTACAGTTGCACCACTATAGGTGCAAGGGAGTCAATTTTGTTAAGGAAAATCATTGTTTTCAATAGTTTATCAAGCGAAATCTTAAGGTAAGTTGCATTTAACAGGATATTTAAAGCACGACGCATCAACTGAAACCATCGTAAAATGTATAAATACGATAAATCTCATTAAAACCCCACTACCTCCACTATTGGTGCTACCTCCACTAAGGGTACGGTTACCCTATTTGTTTGGAAATCTTTTGAGTGATTTGGAGAATTTGTATATTTGGAAGAGTTGCGTTTGGAAAATCGGAAGCATTCCGATTTAAAAACTTTAAAACATCCCGTTTGATCATTTGAGAGGATTCGCTTGGAAATCCGGAAGTAATCAGTTTGGAAATTTAAAAAAAACTCCGTTTGGAACTTCGAAAAATTTTATTTTGAGAATTAGAAGAACTCCGTTTGAGAATTGAAGAGAATGTAATTTTGATATTCAGAAAATTTTCGTTTATGATTTCGAAAAGTTTGGAATTCGGAAGAAAGTCGCTTAGAAATTCGGAAGAATTTCGTTTGAGAAATCGGAACAATTCCTTTTGAAAATTTGGAAGCGTTCCTTTTGGAAATTTGATTTTGGAAAAAAAATCAATTGGATTTTCGTAACATTTCCGCTGTGTTTGGTAAATCGGATGCATTCCTTTCTGAAAACTTAGAAACATTCCGTCTGGTCATTTTAAAGGATTTATTTATAATCAGTTTGGAAATTTGAAAGAACTCCGTTTGAAACTTGAGATTTTTTTTTTAATTGGAAGAATTCCGTTTAGAATTAAAGAGAATGCAGTTTAGATATTCGATAAATTCTCGTTTAGGATTACAAAAGATTTCCGTTTGGGGATTCGTAACAATTCCGTTGAAAGCCCGGAACAATTACTTTTGAAAATCTTGAAGCATTTCTTTTTGGAAATTCGAAAGCATTTTATTTGGAAATTTGGGTTATTTCGATAGGAAAATCGGGACCATTCCGTTTGGAAAATATGGAAGTATTTCGTTTGGACATTCCGGATTGGTGATTCCGATTGGCAATTTGGTAGTATTACGTTTTGAAAATTGAAACAATTACGTTTGAGAATTAAACCTTTAAAAGGAATATTTCCGCTTTTCTGCATTCTCTTCACGGAACTTAAACTGCATTCTCTTCACGGAATTCTTTCAATTTTCAAAACGCAATACTATTGAATTGCCAATCAGAATCGCCAATCCGGAGTGTCCAACCGAAATGCTTTCATATTTTCAAAACGAAATGCTCCCGATTTTCCTATCTGATTAATCCAATTTTCTGAATGGAATGCATCCGAATTTCCAGAAGGAATACTTTCAAATTTCCAATAGAATTGTTCCGAATTTCCAAACAGAATTCTTTTGAAATCTCAAACGAAAATTTACCTTCAAGTGACCTATCGGAATGTTTCTAAGTTTTCAAAACGGAATACTTTCAATTTACCAAATGCAATGGAGTTCTTCCGAATTTCCAAACGGATTTGTTTTTTTAATTTTCCAACGTAGTTCTTCCAATTTTTCAAACAAAATTCTTCCAGATGGAATCCCTCCGATTTTCAAATTGAACCCTTCCAAATTTTCAAACGAATTTATTTTTTCATCGAATTCCTCCTTTCAAACGCAATCCATCCGAGTGTCCAAACTAATTTGAAAGCAATTCTCAAAATGGAGTTTTTTCAATGTTCCAATTGTAGCTCTTTCAAAATTTTCAAACGGATTGTTTTTCCGAATTTTCAAACAAAAATCTTTCGAATTTTCCAAATGACTTCCCCGAATTTTGAAGCGGAATTCTTACGAATTTTTATACGGAAGCTTTTTTATTTCCAAATGAAGTATTTCTGAATGTCCAGCGGAATGCTTCCGTAACTTTCCCATTTAAAAAAAATTCGTCATAATTTTCAAACGAAATTCTATCAAATTTTCGAACGGAATTCTTCCAAACTTATAAACGGAAATCCTCCAAATTTACAAACAAAATTATTTCTAATTTACAAATGAATTTCTTCCTTATTTCCAAGCGAAAAACATACCGATTACCAAACGTAATACTATAGAATTTACGAACGGAAATTTTCAAATCATGTTTCATATTTCATCCAAATTTCCAAAAAAAAATATTTTGATTTTCGAAACGATTTTTTTAAAAGAATTTCCGAACGAAAAATCCTACAAATTTCCAAACGGAATTTCTTTAAATTCTTCATAGATTTTTTTCCCAATTTCCGAAAGGAATTCTTCCGAATTTCCTAACGAGATTGTTCTTAATTTCTAAATAGAATTCTAACGGTTTCCAAATGTAACTATTCCAAATTTTCAATCAAAATACTTTCAAGTTTCCAAACGATAATCTTCCAAAGATCTAAACGGATATTCTTGCCAATCTTTGAACGAAACGAAAATCCTCCAAATCTTTTACCGAAATTTCTCAGAATTGCCCAACGGAATTCTTTCAAATTTCTGAACTGATAACTTCCGATTTTCCAAACGAAATCCTTTCAAATGACTAAACGGAATGCTGCTAAGCTTTCAAAATATAATACTTCCGATTTACCAAACGCAACAGAAATCTAACGAATTTCCAAATGATTTTTTTTTCTTCAAATTTTGCAAACGGAGATCTTTTATTTTTTCGAACAAAATTCTTCCAAATTTCAAAATGGAATTCTTCCGATTCTTTTCCAAACTTTCAAACGGATTTATTTTTCCAATGAATTACTCCTAATTTCCAAAAGCATTCCATCCGAATGTCCAAACGAAATGCTTTCAAATTTTCGAAACGCAATGCTTTCAATGCTCAAACGGATTTTTTCCGAATTTCCAAATAATAATCTTCCGAATTTTCAAACGGACTTCCTCCGAATTCCAGAACGAATTTTCATACGGAAGGCTTATTTATTTCCAAACGAAATACTTCTGAATGTCCAAGCGAAATGCTTCCAATATTCCAAACGTAGCTTTCCCATATTTCAAAAAGAAGATCTTCATAGTTTTCAAACGAAGTTCGATCGATTTTCCGAACGGAACGTTTCCAAATTTACACAAACGGAATTCCTCAAAATTTACAAACAAAATAATTCCTGATTTACGAACGGATTATTCCCTTATTTCCAAACGAAAAACATACCAATTTCCAAATGTAATACCTACTTCAGAAATTGCAAACAGAAATTTTCGAATTTTCAAACGATTTATCTCCGAAATCTGAAAAAAAATATCACGAATTTGCAAACGATATTTTTAATAAATTTCCCTACAAAAATTCTTTGAATTTCTAAACGAATTTTTTTCCAAATTTCCAAACGTGTTTTCCCTAATTGCCAAACGGAATTCTTCCAAATAACCAAATGGGTCCTTCAACATGTCAACAGAATAACAGAAAATTTTGCCAACGGATTACTTTCGATTTTCCAAACGTATTTCTTCCAAATTTTTAAACGGATATTTTTTTGAAGTCCCAAACGTAATAGTTTCCAAACAATTGAATTGAATTTTCAAACGGAATTTTTTCTTCTTTCCGAATATTTTTCAAATTGCTAAACGGAATTCCTCCCAATTTTCAAACGGGAATCTTTCCTATTTCCAAACGAAATCCTTCCTATTTTCCAAACAAAATTCTTTCAAATTTGCAAACGTATTTTACGAATTTTTGAACGGAGATCCTTCGAATTTCTAAACGAATTTTGAATCGATATTTTTTCCTTTTTTTCAGATGGAATTCTGACGAATTTACAAATGGTTCCGATTTGCAAATGTAACTATTGCAATTTTTCAATCGGAATGCTTTTAAATTTCCAAACGATATTCTCCCGAATTTTTTCAATTTCCAAACGAAAATCTTTCAAATTTCCGAACGGAAATTCTCCAAATTTTTTAGCGAAAATTTTCCTAATTGCCAAACGGAATTCGTCTGAATAATTGAATGGGATCCTTTCAAATGTCCAAACACAAAGCTAGAAAATTTTCGTAAATGGATTTGCTTTCGATATTTCAAACGTGTTTCTTCCAAATTTTCAAACAGAATTCTTTCGAAGTCCCAAACGTAAATTTTCTGAATTTCCAAATAAAAATCTACTGAATTTTCGAATGGAATCCTCCCGAATTTTCAAACGGTATTCTTCCGACATACCTATTTTCCAAACCAAGTTCTTCAGAATTTGCAAGTGGATTTTCTTTTTTTCGAATAAGTATTCAAATTGATTGCTTCCCAATTTCCAAACGGAATCCTTCAAAATAACCAAACGAAAAGCTTCAAAGTTAGGGGGTCCCGTAGCGTAGTTGGCTACACGTCCGCCTTACAAGCGGATGGTCATGGGTTCGATTCCCAGCCCTCCAACAAACCCTCGTCAGTCGCCGGATCCGCAGCCCATACGGTGGCGTTTGGGGTACGCGCCTTACTGTCATGGCTGTCTGCTGACGACTGACAACTTGTCGGAGGCATTACGTTATCCAGATAAATGGCAACCGAACAATGCAACGATCATTGGATACACATGACATGGACAAAACGGACACAATGGACTTACGATGAGATGGACTGGCAACGATAACAATAATGAATAATAGAAATCTAAAAATAGATTCTGTGTGGACTCTGTACAGCAGAATACTGCAGTAGATTTCAGCACAGTAGCAGTTAAGAAACACAGAGTGCCTACCAAATAAAGAAAGGAATAAAAAAAAGCTTCAAAGTTTAAAATATTCCATTTTACTAAAGGCAACTCTTCAAAATTTTCAAACGGAATTCTCTCGAATTTTTAAACGAAATTCTGCAAATTTCCAAACGAATTGTTTTTACATTTCCAAAAAATGACTGCAAATCTTCAAACGGAATTCTTCCGTTTTTTCATACTGAACCCTTTGAAGTTCCAGGACAATTTTTTTTTTCAAATAATCAAACGGGGTTCTGCCAATTTTCCGAAAAAAAAATCTTACGAATTTCCAAATGAAATTCTTCCTACTTCCATTCCTTCAATTCCTTCCTTCCTTCCCATTTTTTTCAAACCGATTATTTTTTTTCGATGTTTTCTCAACGGAAATCTTCCTATTTTTTAACAAAAATCTGTCGAATTTCCAAACTGGAAACATTCGAGTTTCCAAACGAAATGCTTCCTAGTTTTCGAAACGGAATGCTTCCAACAATCCAATCCTCTTCCAAAATTTTCAAACAGATTTTTTTTTAATTTCAAACAAAAATGTTGTGAATTTTCCAACGGACTTCCTTCGAATTTTCAATCGGAATTCTTACGAATTTCCAAATGAAATACTTTAGAATTTTCCAACGGAATCCTTTAAAATTTGTTTCGAATTGTTCCATATTTCTAACCAGAATTCTTCCGAAATTTCCAAACGAAATTTTCTTCGAATGTTCCAAACAGAATTCCTGAAAATGTTGAAACATTTTTTTTTTCTTAATTTGTAAACGGAATTCTCCCGAGTTTCTAAACGAAATCAACCCAAATATTAAAATAGAATGCTTTCAATTTTCCAAATGTTAAATATAATATTTTTAATTTTTGAAATATATTTTCTTGCGAATTTCGAAAATACGAAAAATTTTCAAATTTCCAAACGGAATTCATCCAAATTTTCAAACCATTTTTTTCCTAATTTCCAAACGAAATTCTTTCGAGTATCCAAATGTAGTCCTTCTAAACAACCAAACGGAATACTTGAAAGCTTTGCAAACAGATTGCTTCCGATTTATCAAACGTACTTCTTCTAAATTTTCATACGAAATTCTTATGAAGTCTCAAACGTAAATCTTTTGAATTTCCAAACAAAAATCTTCTAAATTTCCAAACGGTTTTCTTACGGCTTTCCAAACTTCCAAACGGTATTCTTCCATATTTCTAAACGGATTTTTTCCCAATTTCCAAACGATATTTTTTCATATTTTCTAAACAAAATTATCCCAAATTTGCAAATGGATTGTTTTTTTCGAATTTCGAATCTGAATACCGAATGGCCAAATAGAATCCTTTGAAATATTCAAACGGAATGTTTCGAAATTTTCCAACCGTAACTATTTTAATTTAAATTTTTAAGGAAAATTGTTCTTAATGTCTGAAAAAAATTCTACTAAATTTTTAAGTAAATTATTTTGTGTTTCTATGGTTAGTTCTTTTGTCATTTTGGAGGGAAACACTCTTTCATCTCGAAATATTTTTTTTCCGCTTTACATAATTTTACACGCAATATCCTGAAATGCAACAATCTCAACACTCATAAACACCCAATTGAAACCCCTTTTTCATCCTTCAACCTTGTTTAATTAATATATCCTGTTGACAATGCAGGAGCGCGCCCAGCAGCCTCTCACAGCACTGGTACAAGAGGTTGCCAATTACCATGAAACGCCAATCAACCGCTATCAAACGCCAATTACCTTTATCGTGCATTAGCGCACACACGGCTCCGGCGACAGAACCATGTAAATGTCACGGTTCTCATCTTCTATCAAGTGCTGACCTACCACCACTGCGGCAGTGCTCTCTGGAGCTGACCTCAAACAACCTGTTACAAGCCAACTGTCGCCAACTGGTCATGTATTGCGGTCAACGCTCGTTCGACTCCCTGACCCGCGCGCCTGCGAACCATTCATGTAGCTACACTTTCGGATCCGATCCGGTCGATTAAGGCAATCGTTCTAGAAGCGACAAAAATACGCGTACGTGCGGTCATTTGCCACCGATGACTGCGCGTTGGCTTCTACCGGTACTAAGTGGTCAATTTTCTAGACCACGGCTTTCCACTCGATACGTACCTACAGTGGCAGTGCTGTTGATCGACGTTTTCCACTTGACTGCGTATCGACGCCTCGTCGCCTCATCATCATCATCATCATCATGTACGGCGATGGTGAACGCAAATTTGGAAAACGACCAAACCTGTTACGACTAAAAAGGGAGTGTCGTAAAACGCACTCTTCTATGGCTTGCTTGACATGGTTGCAGCTAAAAAAAAACAGTAAAACTTTAATTGGGTTGTTTAGGGGTATATATGTTTTAACATATTCTGAATCTGCATAAAAAACTGAGCCTAACCTCAATTTTTCAGAATTTTTGGAGCCCCGGAACATTAATTTGGATTTTAAATTTATATGGGACTAAAAATTTGTTCTTATGCTGCATGGGCCAACTGTCATTCTATGAATGTTAGTGTCATTGTATCGATTAAAATAACTTATTGTTTGCTATACAAAAATGAAAATAAAAGGTGTACAAGCAAAATAAAAATATGTTGTAGATCAGAAAATCATGCTCTTTATGTTAAACTATAAAAAATCTCATATTTTTCTCTGCTCAACAACCCAATTCAAGATGTTTAAAACAGTAAATGGGCTTCATATGAAAAATACGACTATTTGATCTTCAGATAAAGGTATGTAAGATGAACTCAAGTGTGACTCAAGTGAACAAGTTGCACTTTGTACCACGTGCCCTCCATTACATTCTACGCGCGCACCGGATAAATTAGATATCGGCTTACAGTTCCATCACGGAGATCAGAAAGGGAACATGCCTGGCATGATTAGTACCGAAACTTTTCCTATTGAAAAATTATAATTACCGAATGGAATTTGGTAACAGCGCAGCCAATGAATGTGGTTCTAATGGGCTGATAATTGAGCTGGATCGATTTTGCAGTAATTTAGAAACTGATGCGGTTCGTCGGGTAGAATCTCATTATTGCAGTTAATGAGCGAGTAAACTAACTATGATGTCTTATCCAAATAATGGATTTGAATCTAAATTGGAAGTTGCCGTTGCTGCACATATTTAATAGATCAAAGTTTAATTATCTCGATGATTATTATCTGATGATTATTAAGCTTATGGCCAATCCACATAACGTCAGAATTAAATAATCTCCATGTGTATGACCAAAATGATGCTAATATTGCTAATTTTGTTTATTTGTTCTTTCTCCATAGCGGTCTCTGGTAAAATTTTACTGTTAAGCTGATAGAACTACATTGAACTTAATTAGTAAGAGACTCTGTGTAGCCAATCTACTTCTAAGCCGGCATTGTTTCAACATTCGTTTATTTTGAAGTGTTACGAAGCCGAAATCGAGTGTTATAGCCTATTAAGGCTGTGAACCATTCCACCGATTCGTTTAACTTTTAGTTAAAATTTGACACTTCGATGGTTATTTTCCCATCGTGGTTAAAATTTTACTCCGAAGCCGACCCATTTGAGTTTTGACAGATTGATAGTTATTCGGAACGAAATGGATTTGGCGCCAATTTTCTCGCGAACAAAGTTTAACTACCGAAATGTCAAATCTAACCATGCTCCGGAACAGGGTTATTTTTAACCACGGCGAAATAATCATCGAACTGTCAAATTTTAACTAAAAGTTAAACAAATCGGTAGAATGGTTCACAGCCTAAGGTTAAACTGTATATACTCCAAATGAATTATACCTCGCGTTTGCAGAGGCACCAATCTCGATAAAGAAGCAACGAATATTTGCCATCTTTTTATTTTGGCTTTGCTACAACAAGCGTGGAAAAAAAGACAACAATTGCTTCGGTGTTGATAGCGGTGCCCTTGAAAATGCGAGGTGGAACAAAATTAGATTCTGAAAGATCGTCCTTAAGATTACGAGTTTTATGACATACGCATATAAAAAAATCAATTATAAAATACATAATACCTTAATACCAAAATTGTTGCAGCCATAGTTTTTTCGCCGTCTATTTGGGCTCCTTTTGTTTTCCAGTACTTGAATTATCAAAAAGAACGTCTAATATATTAATAAAAATTATTCAACTAAACAAGTCACAAAACCAGACGCCAAAAAAAATTGTCCGGTAAACAATGATTTGTTAATTAATCAATATGCATGCATGCATTGTTTTGTAGGAAAGTTTTATCAAGTACACCCGATTCTTTTTTTACACGGGGGATGCGTTCCGTGTAAAAAAAGTTTTCAGTTTAAAATTCGAAAATCCGTGTAAAAAAAGTTTTATGATTTTTCGACGAATCATGCAAAATGAAGCAACTTTGAAAAAAATGTGGATGGGATTTGTTTTACACGGCCGTGTAAAAACAGATTCGGGTGTAATTACAACTGTTGTAAAGTGATTAATAAAACTTTTGATCTATTTTTAGCATCAAAATGTTTATTCTGTAGGAATACGACTGTTCCACAAATAACATGCTGATAGAGACACGAAACTTTATCATTAATGGTAGCAAATGCTTGTCCTAAATAGACGGTATTGATAATCTGTCGCGATCGTCGGTACAGTATGTGATACAAAACCTTCGATGAACAAAATCATTTTGCTTCCTTAACTGACCGTTAAACGAAGCTTACTGACCGTCAACCCTCTTACTCTCCACACTAAGGATAATCCGCACACATTTATTGGCGAAAATCTATATAACGAAAAATCCCTCTGTTTTGGCTTTTCTGGTCATAGAATTTATAAAGCGGAATGATTCTACAACATCCGACGTTTCGACCCTTGGTTTGGGCCTTCTTCAGGGAGGTCTACAAGATTTTTATTTAACTATTTAATTTTATGTTGGCATACATTTTTTAATAGAAAAATCTTACTATAGGGGTGCCGCTATGTGTCTATCGCCTATTGCTGGGCGTTTAATTGTCGGGGGAATGGTTTTGGAGCTAGAGCTGTAATATGTGTCTGTTATTTTGTGTGTTGGAAACATATGGGTTATCATTTTTTCTATTTTCTATTTTTTCTATAGTAAGATTTTTCTATTTAAAAATGTATGCCAACATAAAATTAAATAGTTAAATAAAAATCTTGTAGACCTCCCTGAAGAAGGTATTGATAATCTGTCGCGATCGTCGGTACAGTATGTGATACAAAACCTTCGATGAACAAAATCATTTTGCTTCCTTAACTGACCGTTAAACGAAGCTTACTGACCGTCAACCCTCTTACTCTCAACACTAAGGATAATCCGCACACATTTATTGGCGAAAATCTATATAACGAAAAATCCCTCTGTTTTGGCTTTTCTGATCATAGAATTTATAAAGCGGAGTGATTCTACAACATCCGACGTTTCGACCCTTGGTTTGGGCCTTCTTCAGGGAGGTCTACAAGATTTTTATTTAACTATTTAATTTTATGTTGGCATACATTTTTTAATAGAAAAATCTTACTATAGGGGTGCCGCTATGTGTCTATCGCCTATTGCTGGGCGTTTAATTGTCGGGGGAATGGTTTTGGAGCTAGAGCTGTAATATGTGTCTGTTATTTTGTGTGTTGGAAACATATGGGTTATCATTTTTTCTATTTTCTTTTTTTTCTATAGTAAGATTTTTCTATTAAAACCCAGATTAATCCACCTAGCGGTGATGGTGCCTTTCTCGACCTTTGTAAAATGTGTGTGCTTGAAAAAAGATGAGCTAGTGGCTTGGAGTAAAAAAGACAAATTTCTTTGTCCGTTCTATGAAAATCAGATTATTTATGGCAAAGATATTGTAGATCCAGTTGAAAACCGAAAATCATATTTTGTCCCATTTCCGGATGTCGCAACTGCATCGCGAGTGGTGCCCGACTATGGCACAGTTGCGCACTACTCGCGATGCAGTTGTAACATCCGGAAATGCGAGAAAATGCGATTTCGCGGGACCTCGGTTCGGTTTTCAGCTTGATCTACAATATGCTAATAAGAATTTCGACATTTTTGTCTCCTTTTCCAATCTTTTTGACGTACATAACCCTGTTTTATTTCACCCAGTCATATATTTTAAGGATATCACTTTTGGATGTTAGTTGAACTGAAGCTACGGCTACACAAAAAGAAAACGAAAATGTCATTCCCATCACGCGAGCGGAGGGCAATATTTGTTATGATATAAATCTCATGACCGTCTTTCTGCCAAACTCCCGTATGAAGTGGGAGAGACAGAGACATCATCTCAGTTCGTCGAGCTGAATCGATTGGTATATAACACTATGGGTCTCCAGGCCTTCTGTAAAAGTTTGGTTTTTGGAGCGAACATACAGCCTTTTCGTATAAAAAGGCTAAAATGGTGTTTCGGCCATAACTTCCGATCCCATAGTTCAATCTAGCCAATTTTCAATAGGAAACAATGGGACAGGATTCTGCGTCGAATGCAACTTGTTTCGTGTGAATCGATTAAGGTTAGGTGTCCGAAAAATAGGTGACATTTTTTGTGATTTTTATGAAAAAAGGTATTTTGGTCATAACTTCCAATCCCATAATCCGACCTGTCCAATTTTTAATAGGAAACAATGGGAAAGGATTTTGCGTCAAATGCAATTTGTTGCGAGCAAATCGGTTGAGAATAAGTGCCTGAAAAATGAGTGACATTTCTTACGCAATATTTTCGTATGAATTTGTATTTTGGCCATAACTCTCGATCCCGTAGTCTGATCTGGCCAATTTCAAATAGGAAATAATGGGACAGGATTCTGCGTCGAATGCAACTTGTTGCGAGCAAATCGGTTGAGGATAAGTGTCCGAAAATGAGTGACATTTTTACGCGATTTTTTTGTATGAATTTGTATTTTGGCCATAACTTTCGATTCCATAGTCCGATCTGGCCAATTTCAAATAGGAAACAATGGGACAGGATTCTGCGTCGAACGCAACTTGTTGCGAGCAAATCGGTTGAGGATAAGTGCCCGAAAAATGAGTGACATTTTTTACGCGATTTTTTCGTATGATTTTGTGTTTTGGCCATAACTTTTGATCCCATAGTCCGATCGGGCCAATTTCAAATAGGAAATAATGGGACAGGATTCTGCGTCGAATGCAACTTGTTGCATGCAAATCGGTTGAGGATAAGTGCCCGAAAAATGAGTGACATTTTTTACACGATTTTTTCGTATGGTTTTGTGTTTTGGCCATAACTTTTGATCCCATAGTCCGATCTGGCCAATTTCAAATAGGAAACAATGGGACAGAATTCTGCGTCGAATGCAACTTGTTGCGAGCAAATCGGTTGAAGATAAGTGCCCGAAAAATGAGTGACATTTTTTACGCGATTTTTTCGTATGATTTTGTATTTTGGCCATAACTTTTGATTCCATAGTCCGATCTGGCCAATTTCAAATAGGAAACAATGGGACAGGATTCTGCGTCGAATGCAACTTGTTGCGAGCAAATCGGTTGAGGATAAGTGCCCGAAAAATGAGTGACATTTTTCACGCGATTTTTTCAAATGAATTTGTATTTTGGCCATAACTCTCGATCCCATAGTCCGATCGGGCCAATTTCAAATAGGAAACAATGGGACAGGATTCTGCGTCGAATGCAACTTGTTGCGAGCAAATCGGTTGAGGATAAGTGCCCGAAAAATGAGTGACATTTTTTGAGTAGTTTTACGCACACACACACATACACACACACACACACACACACACACACACACACACACAGACATCACCTCGATTCGTCGAACTGAGTCGATTGGTATATAACACTATGGGTCTCCGGGCCTTCTATAAAAAGTTTGTTTTTGGAGCGATCATATAGCCTTTACCGTATACTTAGTATACGAGAAAGGCAAAAATGGTATAATTTTCGATCCCATAGTCCGATATGGCCAATTTTCAATAGGAAACAACGGGACAGGATTCTACGTCGAATGCAACTTGTTGTGAGCAAATCGGTTGAGGATAAGTGCCCGAAAAATGAGTGACATTTTTTACGCGATTTTTTCGTATGAATTTGTATTTTGGCCATAACTCTCGATCCCATAGTGCGATCTGGTCAATTTCAGATAGGAAACAATGGGACAGGATTCTGCGTCGAATGCAAATTGTTGCGAGCAAATCGGAGGAGGATAAGTGCCCGAAAAATGAGTGACATTTTTTACGCGATTTTTACGTATAAATTTGTATTTTGGCCATAACTTCCTATCCCATAGTCCGACCTGGCCAATTTTCAATAGGAAACAATGGGAAAGGATTCTGCGTCGAATGCAATTTGTTGCGAGCAAATCGGGGGAGGATAAGTGCCCAAAAAATGAGTGACATTTTCTACGCGATTTTTACGTATAAATTTGTATTTTGGCCATTACTTACGATCCCATAGTCCGACCTGGCCAATTTTCAAAAGGAAACAATGGGAAAGGATTCTGCGTCGAATGCAATTTGTTGCGAGCAAATCGGAGGAGGATAAGTGCCCAAAAAATGAGTGACATTTTTTACGCGATTTTTTCGTATGAATTTGTATTTTGGCCATAACTTTCGATCCCATAGTCCGATCTGGCCAATTTTCAATAGGAAACAATGGGAAAGGATTCTGCGTCGAATGCAATTTGTTGCGAGCAAATCGGTTGAGGATAAGTGCCCGAAAAATGAGTGACATTTGTTACGCGATTTTTACGTATAAATTTGTATTTTGGCCATAACTTCCGATCCCATAGTCCGACCTGGCCAATTCTCAATAGGAAACAATGGGAAAGGATTCTGCGTCGAATGTAATTTGTTGCGAGCAAATCGGTTGAGGATAAGTGCCCGAAAAATGAGTGACATTTTTTACGCGGTTTTTACGTATAAATTTGTATTTTGGCCATAACTTCCGATCCCATAGTCCGACCTGGCCAATTTTCAATAGGAAACAATGGGAAAGGATTCTGCGTCGAATGCAATTTGTTGCAAGCAAATCGGTTGAGGATAAGTGCCCGAAAAATGAGTGACATTTTTTACGCGGTTTTTACGTATAAATTTGTATTTTGGCCATAACTTCCGATCCCATAGTCCGACCTGGCCAATTTTCAATAGGAAACAATGGGAAAGGATTCTGCGTTGAATATAATTTGTTGCAAGCAAATCGGTTGAGGATAAGTGCCCGAAAAATGAGTGACATTTTTTACGCGATTTTTACGTATAAATTTGTATTTTGGCCATAATTTCCGATCCCATAGTCCGACCTGGCCAATTTTCAATAGGAAACAATGGGAAAGGATTCTGCGTCGAATGCAATTTGTTGCGAGCAAATTGGTTGAGGATAAGTGCTCGAAAAATGAGTGACATTTTTTATGCGATTTTTACGTATAAATTTGTATTTTGGCCATAACTTCCGATCCCATAGTCCGACCTGGCCAATTTTCAATAAGAAACAATGGGAAAGGATTCTGCGTCGAATGCAATTTGTTGCGAGCAAATCGGTTGAGGATAAGTGCTCGAGAAATGAGTGACATTTTTTACGCGATTTTTACGTATAAATTTGTATTTTGGCCATAACGTCCGATCCCATAGTCCGACCTGGCCAATTCTCAATAGGAAACAATGGGAAAGGATTCTGCGTCGAATGTAATTTGTTGCGAGCAAATCGGTTGAGGATAAGTGCCCGAAAAATGAGTGGCATTTTTTACGCGGTTTTTACGTATCAATTTGTATTTTGGCCATAACTTCCGATCCCATAGTCCGACCTGGCCAATTTTCAATAGGAAACAATGGGAAAGGATTCTGCGTCGAATGCAATTTGTTGCAAGCAAATCGGTTGAGGATAAGTGCCCGAAAAATGAGTGACATTTTTTGCGTCGTTTTGTGCGCACACACACACACACATACACACACACACACACACACACACACACACACAGACATCACCTCAATTCGTCGAACTGAGTCGATTGGTATATAACACTATGGGTCTCCGGGCCTTCTATAAAAAGTTTGTTTTTGGAGCGATCATATAGCCTTTACCGTATACTTAGTATACGAGAAAGGCAAAAATGTATGCCAACATAAAATTAAATAGTTAAATAAAAATCTTGTAGACCTCCCTGAAGAAGGCCCAAACCAAGGGTCGAAACGTCGGATGTTGTAGAATCACTCCGCTTTATAAATTCTATGACCAGAAAATCCAAAACAGAGGGATTTTTCGTTATCTACCCTGGTCGTTCCTAATATAAATAGAAAATCTATATATTTTAATATTAGAATTTATATGTGCGCACATAACCATCCACTATCCCAGGACGCACTTATAATAAATTAGTGTAATATATATCATGATCACAAGCGGCACAAATATTTCATCATCGCAAAATGATTTTTATTAGTCGAACAAATAAATCACAAGTGCGTAGTTTGCTAATCACATTATTGTATTAGTGTATATTTATATCCCAAGTAACATTTTAAGATTTATCATGCTCTGTAAGAGGTTTTCATGACCAGTTGCTAATAAAACTAATAACTCCACCAAAACCTCTTCATAACATCATTAAGATAGCCTTCCGGCCTAATGGACCAATCTAGAAGAAGTTATAAAAACCGTATTAAGAGTAGCAATAAAACTGCAATAAAACATTGTATTGAATTTGTTGATACTCTATAAGAGGTTATCATGACCATCATAAGAGTAACAATAAAACTTTTTCAATTTATGGATTATATTTATTGTCGTTCCAGTGCCATTGTTTTTATTTTCATTAGACAACAATGTACCCTATGTAAAACTGATGTGTGAAAAATGATGCTTCTGATTTTACTTTTAATGGTTGATGTTGAAAATGAAGCATTTTTTAAGTAGTTCATACATCAGAATGACATGCGCAACCAAATTTATCGTGAATATTGAGGTTGTAGAACACAGCAAAAAAAGTTGTTGAATATTACATCGAAATCGCTGCAACCCGTTGAGTCCATCGATTGTTTAATATTACATCGTACGATGTACTAGAGAGCTTGCTGTGTAATAAACAGGAGCGACGTAATTTCTATCGATGTAATCAATAAGATGATGTAATTGAAGCGATGTAAACGATTGTGATGTAAAACCATCCAAAATGCATGGCGTTGAATGGAGCTCTTGAGTTTTTCGGTTTTCATAGTGCGGTATGTGCCGTTTTTGTATATATAATACAACATAACATTTGCATTTAAATTGTTATTTAATTATTCATGTTATTTCTATCGGAATTTAAACAAAACATAATACGATTTATGCCGATTTAAACCTATTTTTTTCATTTAGCAGAAGCGGCATGGTGCGCAGATTGTAGAATGGTAAATTTCACTGTCGATGATCATAAATTATGATTTGTTGTCCTGACCGTTCGTCCATCTAACGGCAATATTCAGCAGCGTAATCGAACAAACTTTGGATCCAGTGTATGGCCGAAGGTGAGTGGCTGCTCAATTGAAATTCTCCAGTTCCGGAGCGGTACAAAAAGTCGGTACCGTTAGATGTCGTCAAACACTGAAAAACGAAACATATTTTAATATGGCTGGTGAAGAGCGGCTTATTTAAAATGGTTCATTGGAGATAATTTATAGAAAAGAACAAGAATCAGAAAAGAATCGTGTCGTAAGGTGCCGAAAGAAATCATTCTAGAATTCCGAATTTCTGATATTTAAAAAAAAAAACCTTTTGGAAATCCGAGGAAATTTCTTATCTTGTCTAGGCTTACAATGGATTTTTCCAGAAGACCAGAAGAATCTTAGAATCAATATTTCAGATATTCCGACACTTATCCTTCAGGCTTTCCGACAATAATCCTTCAGACATTCTTACTGGAATCCTTCAAGGAGTTCGACGGGAATACTTCTAGAATTTTGACGCACATTCTTCAGAGATTCTGCCGGGATTCGTCTAAAGATTCCAGAGGGAATCCTTTAGGGATTCCAGAGGGAATCATTTAGGGATTCCAGAGGGAATCCTTTAGGGATTCTACCCAAGATTCCAGAGGGAACTTTTGGTTACTTGGAGAAGGAATCCTTTAGGGATTCCAGAGGGAATCCTTCAGGGATTCCAGAGAGAATCCTTCAGGGAATAAAGAGAGAATCCTTCAGGGATTTCTTTAGAGATTCCAGAGGGAGTCCTTTGGGGATCCTAGAAGGAATCCTGTAAGGATTCCAGAGGGAATCCTTTGGGGATTTCAGAGGGAATCCTTTGGGGATTCCAGAGTGAATCCTTTGGGGATTCCAGAGGGAACCCTTTGGGGATTCCAGAGGGAACCCTTTGGGGATTCCAGAGGGAATCCTTTGGAGATTCCAGAGGAAATCCTTTGGGGATTCCAGAGAGAATCCTTTGGGGATTCCAGAGGGAATCCTTTAGGGATTCCAGAGGGAATCCTTTGGCGAATCCAGAGGGAATCCTTTGGCGATTCCAGAGGGAATCCTTTTGGGGATTCCAGAGGGAATCCTTTGGGGATTCCAGAGGGAATCCTTTGGGGATTCCAGAGGGAATCCTTTGGGGATTCCAGAGGGAATCCTTTGGGGATTCCAGAGGGAATCCTTTGGGGATTCCAGAGGGAATCCTTTGGGGATTCCAGAGGGAATCCTTTGGGGATTCCAGAGGGAATCCTTTGGGGATTCCAGAGGGAATCCTTTGGGGATTCCAGAGGGAATCCTTTGGGGATTCCAGAGGGAACCCTTTGGGGATTCCCGGGGGAATCCTTTGGGGATTCCAGGGGGAATCCTTTGGGATTCCAGAGGAATCCTTTGGGGATTCCAGAGGAATCCTTTGGGGATTCCAGAGGAATCCTTTGGGGATTCCAGAGGAATCCTTTGGGGATTCCAGAGGAATCCTTTGGGATTCCAGAGGGAATCCTTTGGGGATTCCAGAGGGAATCCTTTGGGGATTCCAGAGGAATCCTTTGGGGATTCCAGAGGGAATCCTTTGGGGATTCCAGAGGAATCCTTTGGGGATTCCAGAGGAATCCTTTGGGGATTCCAGAGGGAATCCTTTGGGATTCCAGAGGAATCCTTTGGGGATTCCAGAGGGAATCCTTTGGGGATTCCAGAGGAATCTTTGGGGATTCCAGAGGGAATCCTTTGGGGATTCCAGAGGAATCCTTTGGGGATTCCAAAGGAAATCCTTTAGGGATTTCAGAAGGAATCCTTTAGGGATTCCAGAGGGAATCGCTTAGGGATTCCAGAGGTAATCGCTCAGGGATTCCAGAGGGAATCGCTTTGGGATTCCAGAGGGAATCCTTTGGGGATTCCCGGGGGGAATCCTTTGGGGATTCCAGAGGGAAACCTTTGGGGATTCCAGAGGGAATCCTTTGGGGATTCCAGAGGGAATCCTTTGGGGATTCCAGAGGGAATCCTTTGGGGATTCCAGAGGGAATCCTTTGGGGATTCCAGAGGGAATCCTTTGGGGATTCCAGAGGGAATCCTTTGGGGATTCCTGAGGGGATCCTTTGGGGATTCCTGAGGGAATCCTTTGGGGATTCCTGAGGGAATCCTTTGGGGATTCCTGAAGGAATCCTTTGGGGATTCCAGAGGGAATCCTTTGGGGATTCCAGAGGGAATCCTTTGGGGATTCCAGAGGGAATCCTTTGGGGATTCCAGAGGGAATCCTTTGGGGATTCCAGAGGGAATCCTTTGGGGATTCCAGAGGGAATCCTTTGGGGATTCCAGAGGGAATCCTTTGGGGATTCCAGAGGGAATCCTTTGGGGATTCCAGAGGGAATCCTTTGGGGATTCCAGAGGGAATCCTTTGGGATTCCAGAGGGAATCCTTTGGGGATTCCAGATGGAATCCTTCAGGGATTCCAGATGGAATCCTTCAGGGATTCCAGATGGAATCCTTCAGGGATTCCAGAGGGAATCCTTTGGGGATTCCACCCAAGATTCCAGAGGCAGCTCTGTGAAGCTGATTAAGCGAAAAATGTTCTATTAAAGGAACTTTTGGTTACTTGGAGAAGGAATCCTTTAGGGATTCCACAGGGAATCCTTCAGGGATTCCAGAGAGAATCCTTCAGGGAATAAAGAGAGAATCCTTCAGGGATTCCTTTAGAGATTCCAGAGGGAATCCTTTGGGGATTCCAGAGGGAACCCTTTGGGGATTCCAGAGGGAACCCTTTGGGGATTCCAGAGGGAGCCCTTTGGGGATTCCAGAGGGAACCCTTAGGGGATTCCAGAGGGAATCCTTTGGGGATTCCAGAGAGAATCCTTTGGGGATTCCAGAGGGAATCCTTTGGGGATTCCAGAGAGAATCCTTTGGGGATTTCAGAGAGAATCCTATGGGGATTCCAGAGGGAATCCTTTGGGGATTCCAGAGGGAATCCTTTGGGGATTCCAGAGGGAATCCTTTGGGGATTCCAGAGTGAATCCTTTGGGGATTCCAGAGGGAATCCTTTGGGGATTCCAGAGGGAATCCTTTGGGGATTCCAGAGGGAATCCTTTGGGGATTCCAGAGGGAACCCTTTAGGAATTCTAAAGGCCATCCTTAGGAATTCCGAAAGGAATCCTCTAGGGAATCCTTTAGGGATTAATAACAATTTAATAACATTTAATAACAATTTAATAAGAATAACAATTTTTATCATTGAACTGTTACATTACACTGTCGAGATTCCAAAGGAAATCTTTCAGAGATCCCAAAGGGAATTTGTAACAAATTCCAAAGAGAATCCTTTAGGAATACCAAAGTGATTTCTTCAGGGATTCTAAAGCAATTCCTCAAGCATTAGAGATTCCGACAAAAATCTTTTAGGGTTTCTCATGAAAATCTTTTAGTGATTCCGACGGAAATGCTTCAAGGATTTCGATGCAAATTCTTCAGCGATTTTAACGAGAATCCTTTAGAGATTTCATTCGAGACCCGAGATTTTTTTTTTTCGGGATCCGAGGTGCATTCCCTTTATAGTTCGAGATGCATTCTTTTCAGAGTCCGAGAAGGATTCCCTTCGGGATCCGAGGATTTTCTTCGGGATCCGAGAAAGATCCCCTTTGGTATCCAAGGTGCACTCCCTTCATAGTCCGAGATGCATTTCCTTCGGAGTACGAGGATTCCCTTCGTGATCTGAAAAGGATTAAAGGACTCCTTTGGGGATACCAGAGGGAATCTTTTGGGGATTCTAGAGGGAATCCTTTGGGGATTCTAGAGGGAATCCTGTAGGGGTTCCAGGGGGAATCCTGTAGGGATTCCAGAGGGAATCCTCTAGGGATTCCAGAGGGAAACCTCTAGAGATTCCAGAGGGAATCCTCTAGGGATTCCAGAGGGAATCCTCTAGAGATTCCAGAGGGAATCCTCTAGAGATTCCAGAGGGAATCCTCTAGAGATTCCAGTGGGAATCCTCTAGGGATTCCAGAGAGAACCCTACAAGGATTCCAGAGGGAATCCTCCAGGGATTCCAGAGGGCATCCTCCAGGGATTCCAGAGGGAATCCTCCAGGGATTCCAGAGGGAATCCTCCAGGGATTCCAGAGGGAATCCTCCCGGGATTCCAGAGGGAATCCTCCCGGGATTCCAGAGGGAATCCTCCCGGGATTCCGGAGGGAATCCTCCAGGATTCCAGAGGAATCCTTCAGGGATTCAAAGGAATCCTCCAGGGATTCCAGAGGGAATCCTCCAGGGATTCCAGAGGGAATCCTCCAGGGATTCCAGAGGGAATCCTCCAGGGATTCCAGAGGGAATCCTCCAGGGATTCCAGAGGGAATCCTCCAGGGATTCCAGAGGGAATCCTCTAGGGATTCCAGAGGGAATCCTCCAGGGATTCCAGAGGGAATCCTCCAGATGTGCAGAGGGAATCCTCCAGGGATTCCAGAGGGAATCCTCCAGGGATTTCAGAGGGAATCCTCCAGGGATTTCAGAGGGAATCCTCCAGGGATTCCAGAGGGAATCCTCTAGGGATTCTAGAGGGAATCCTCTATGGATTCCAGAGGGAATCCTTTGAGCATTCCAGAGGTAATCATTTAGGGATTCCAAAGGCAATTCTTCAGAAATTCTAAAGGCCATCCCTTAGGAATTCCGAAAGGAATCCTCTAGGGAATTCTTCAGGGATTCCAAAAGGAATCTTTCAGGGAATCCTTTAGATGCTCGCCAGAGTAAACGCAGTGTGC
Organism: Armigeres subalbatus; assembly: GCF_024139115.2. Lineage (NCBI taxonomy): Eukaryota > Metazoa > Arthropoda > Insecta > Diptera > Culicidae > Armigeres > Armigeres subalbatus. Next base: position 32,671,956 of record NC_085141.1, read on the forward strand.
GAGGCGACGAGACACGACTCACGGAAAAGAATAACAATTTTTATCATTTAACTGTTAAATTACACTGTCGAGATTCCAAAGAAAATGCTTCAGAGATCACAAAGGGAATTTGTAAGAAATTCTAAAGAGAATCGTTTGAGAATTCCAAAGTGATTCCACCAGGGATTCCAAAGCAATACCTCAAGGGATTAGGGATTCCGACAAGAATCTTTTAGGGTTTCCGATGAAAATTAATTAGTGATTCCGACGGAAATGCTTCAAGGATTTCGATGCAAATTCTTCAGCGATTTTAACGAGAATCCTTCAGGAATTGCCTTTGAGATAAGAGAACACACTCAAAACTTTGTACCGGGATCTCAGCAAAATAGTCAACTTTTACCGAGATTCGCACAGCAGTGCCTCAGCAAACATGTTTTTTGCCGAGATTTCTGTCAAAATTGCTGAAAATCAGCAAATAATTTGCCGAAAATCAGCTAACAAACATCATTTTTGCCGGAATATCAGTTTTTTATTTTGCTGTCGCACGGCTGTGCGGATTTTTGCCGAGCTGCAGAAATAAAAACTAAGTGTGAAGGATTCCCTTCGAGATCCAAGGTGCACTCCCTTCATAGTCCGAGATGCATTCCCTTCCGAGTACGAGAAAGATTCCCTTTTCGTGATCCGAAAAGGATTCCCTCCAGGTGGAGCCAGAGTAGACGCAACCACTCGACGTGGCAGTATAATTTAACAGTTCAAGGATAAAAATTGTTATTCTTTTCCGCGAGTCGCGTCTCGTCACATCGCACGCAGTGTTTACTATGCAAAGCATCTAATAGATTAATTTTGAAATCTTAAATTATTTCTTTTGGAATCCCTAAAGGATTCCCTAAAGGATTCCCTTTGGAATCCCTAAAGGATTCCCTTTGTAATCCCTAAAAGATTCCCTTTGGAATCCCTAAAGGATTCAATTTGAAATCCCTAGAGGATTCTCTTTGAAATCCCTAGAGGATTCCCTTTGAAATCCCTAAAGGATTCCCTTTGGAATCCCTAAAGGATTCCCTTTGGAATCCCTAAAGGATTCCCTTTGGAATCCCTAAAGGATTCCCTTTGGAATCCCTAAAGGATTCCCTTTGGAATCCCTAAAGGATTCCCTTTGGAATCTTTGGAATCCCTAAAGGATTCCCTTTGGAATCCCTAAAGGATTCCCTTTGGAATCTAAAGGATTCCTTTGGAATCCCTAGAGGATTCCCTTTGGAATCTAAAGGATTCCTTTGGAATCCCTAAAGGATTCCTTTGGAATCCTAAAGTATTCCCTTTGGAATCCCTAAAGGATTCCTTTGGAATCTAAAGGATTCCTTTGGAATCTAAAGGATTCCTTTGGAATCCTAAAGGATTCCTTTGGAATCCCTAAAGGATTCCTTTGGAATCTAAAGGATTCCCTTTGGAATCCTAAAGGATTCCCTTTGAATCCCTAAAGGATTCCCTTTGAATCCTAAAGGATTTCCTTTGGAATCCCTAAAGGATTCCCTTTGGAATCCCTAAAGGATTCCCTTTGGAATCCCTAAAGGATTCCCTTTGGAATCCCTAAAGGATTCCCTTTGGAATCCCTAAAGGATTCCCTTTGGAATCCCTAAAGGATTCCCTTTGGAATCCCTAAAGGATTCCCTTTGGAATCCCTAAAGGATTCCTGTCCAAATTCCGAAAGGACTTCCGTCGGAATCCCGAAAGGATTCATGTCGGAATCTCGAAAGGATTCATGTCGGAATCATGAAAGGATTCCCATCGGAATCATGAAAGAATTCATGTCGGAATCAAGGAAAGGATTCCCGTCGGAATCCCGAAAGGATTTCCGTCGGAATCCCGAAAGGATTCCCGTCGGAATCCCGAAAGGATTCCCGTCGGAATCCCGAAAGGATTCCCGTCGGAATCCCGAAAGGATTCCCATCGGAATCATGAAAGAATTCATGTCGGAATCAAGGAAAGGATTCCCGTCGGAACCCCGAAAGGATTCCCGTCGGAAGCCCGAAAGGATTCCCGTCGGAATCCCGAAAGGATTCCCGTCGGAATCCCGAAAGGATTCCCGTCGGAATCCCGAAAGGATTCCCGTCGGAATCCCGAAAGGATTCCCGTCGGAATCCCGAAAGGATTCCCGTCGGTATCCCGAAAGGATTCCCGTCGGAATGCCGAAAGGATTCCCGTCGGAATCCCGATAGGATTCCCGTCGGAGTCCCGATAGGATTCCCGTCGGAATCCCGAAAGGATTTCCGTCGGAATCCCGAAAGGATTCCCGTTGGAATCCCGAAAGGATTCCCGTAGTAATCTCGTAAGTATCCCCGTCATAATTATGAAAATATCCTTGTCAGAATTCCTGTTGAAATCCCGACAGTGTTTTCGTCGGAATTTTGAAATAATTCCCTTCAAAATTCTGAAACGTTTTCAGTCGAAATTCCGAAAGGATTTCCGTTGGAATCTCGAAAGAATTCATGTCGAAGCCTTGAAAGGGTTCATTCGAGGATCCTGAAAGAATTCCCGTCGAAGTCCCGAAAGGGTTCTTGTAATTGTAATTGTTTATTTCTTTTTAACAATAACCAGTTGTCGGAATTATTAGAGGATTCCCGTCGGACTCCTGAAAGAAATTCCGAAAAGAATTCCCGTTCTATTTATTTTCCTTTGGCATTCCTTCAAGAATGTTTCTAAAAAATCCCGTCTTTCTATATGTCTCTGGTTGTTTTATAGTTTTCCAGTTCAAAGTGGCCATTAATCTTGATTCCGCATTATTAATCGGAATCCGGAAAGGATTCCCATCGGAATCTTGAAAAAAAAAAATCCCGTCGCAATCCTGAAAGGTTTCTTGTCGGAATCCCAGAAGTATTCCCGTCAGAATTCCAGACTGATTCTCAGGATTTCCGCCATGATCCCGAAACGATTCCCGTCGGAAAGCCGAATGGATAAAAAATCAACCCTGATTATTTACTTACATTGCAGCGTTGGCAACTTCCGCACTTCAGCAACATGATTCTATCAATCCCCTACGAAAGAACCGCCTACAGTTTGGTAGCGTTACCTGAGCGCTGAGACAGGGCACGGGGCACGGCCAGCGATTTGGTTTCGACGATGACCTGCGTGATGAAAGAACTGGTAAGCCGTGGTAGACGAGCGACGGGCACTGGAAAATGTTTCGGAATAATATGTCGAAAAAGATAGTTTAATATTTTAATAGTTTTTTTTAACAATATACTTACAATTGTCGACTGCCAGATGCATTATCAGGCCGAGCACTTCGGTGACCGCAACAAAGTTGGATTGGCAAGGCAAATGCTTCATCGGCTTCATGCAACATGTAGCCCTAGAGGAAGTGGTTCCCCCCCGGTCCAGCCTGCACAGTTTGAAGACGAACAGGGTGTTGAATGTGCGGTGATTTTAAGCAGCTGGAGTAGGGCATGGCAGAGCAGTTGTTATTGTTGAGGCTGGAGTCGGTGAAAGGGCACTGAAAGATGATCCGGAATGGGATGTCGGAATAGATTTAGTTTGATATTTTAGTTTTTTCACAACAATAAATATACTTACAATAATTTATAAATGAAAAGGAAAAAAACTTTTGCTCAAACAGAGCTCGAGGCTCGAAACCTCGAAACAAACATGGCGCACCAACTATTTACTTTGATGCATGCAGCACGTCAGTGTAGGCAGTGTTGCGAGATTGTAAATTTCAATTTTAATGAATGTGAAATTACATCCATTCTGTGTGATAAAACACAATACATTATAGAATCGATGGGTTGCATTTATTTGTATGTAATATTAATTTATGTTGGTATTTAATATTACACAAGTTATACGTAAAGAGAAATGATGATTTAGATTTTGTGTAATTCATAGAGTGGTGTAGTATTACATTGAATCAACGTTATTTTGTATAACAAATTTTCGGTTACATCGTGTTTTTTAGTAAATCGCTATGATTACATCGATGCACATTACATTATTTTTTGCTGTGAAGCTTAAAATCAACGCGCCTCGGAATTATCGAATAATCACATGAAAATAGGAAATTAAATAATTATCAAAACTGCTCAAAATATTTCAATTTCAAATAGTTTGTTCTAAAGTAACCGTGCTTCTATCAAAAAACCTCAGAAATAATTTAATTCCACTAAGGAATAGTCTATTTGATGGTAATTGATGTTTTTTTCAATCGCGGCTATGACGTTGATCATTTATTCAACATGGCGACATTCCTTTTTATGAAAACAAAAAATCTGGTGATAAATAGCTCAATGGCTTTTGTGATAACCTTAATAATTCTCCTTGGTTATTTCATGACCGTTTTAAACTTGTTATAAAACTTTGTCATGATTACACTTCCCCACAATAGATGGCCTTGGGTTCGATAATATGCAGCCTAGTGGCTGAGGCGGGAAGCACTTTTTCATCCTACGGGCAACGATGCCAAATCTGTGGAAACTAAAGCTCTCGTTGGATTTGCGGATCCGTATAAGAAATCTACGAATGCTAGTAATTTCCTGAAATTAGTGAACCTACGAATATATGGAACATTACCAATTCGTATTTTTGGTGTAATTTGTAGCAATTAAATATGTGTGTATGTTACAAGGGCAAACTCTTTAACCAGGAGGACATGTGCATGAGGAAAAATACAAAAATTATTTCTTCCTTCCCTTTTTTAGAAACCAGAAACTCGAAATCATCGTGAATTAAAATGATTCTTCATGAAAAGCCGCAATTCAATTAAGTGCATATATTTAACAGCATTTTATATTTATGTGTCTCATTTCCCAAATCAAAATCAAAACTAACATAAGAGTTATAGTTCAATAATTTTCAAATCACCCTGCTCATAGAACAAAATTACTATTGACAGAAATCGAATTGTTTTTGACAAAGTTTGGTATTATTGGATAGCACCGGAGATTCGTATGACCAGGGGATTTTTTACTTGTCGTTTTTAAGTTATTTTTTTTTAATTTGGGAAATTAGAAGCATCTTAAGTTTATCAGAAACACATGTCATTCACATTATGTCGGTAAAAATATACTAACCAAATTATAAGTTTTACAGCAACACTGCTTTCCAAATTCAACATGGCGAATAAATCGATTCACGTTGAGTAGTTTTAAAGCAGTGATCCAAAGTGGTTTTATGACGCATTTGAAAGCAATAATAAAACTATTATTAAAACTTCAAAGCTATCAAAAAGTTTAGTTTTAAAACATGGTTTATAAGTGTTTTATGGATATCTCAAGAGTGATATAAAACCTTTGTTCGTTAGCATTGTTTATGACCACCATAAAACAAAAGGCTTTAATTATTTCCATAATAAAACCTTATTAAAATTCATATAAAACCCAACGGTCACAGAATTGTTACTTGGGATATTACGTACAAATTATTTTGAGTGTATGAAAATCGGCAAAACCCTATAGTAATGTGCCCCTGAACTTGATAATAGCTTGTCTAAGTTTGCGAAGGACATGGTCTGATGATATCGTGATCGTTAATGCTTACCTTGGTAGGAATCCGCCTTCCATATACTGGTTAGGATATGGCACAAACCAACTACATGAATTGATTTAAAAAAATGCGATCGACTGAGAAAGTACTTTTAGTGCAAAACCTGTGTGCCGCCGCCGTTGATTTTTACATTTTTATTTGATATTAATAATTGGGAAATAATTTGACAAATTATTTCCCAATTATTAATGAGAACTAGAACTACTTAGAAATTTCGAGAATTCTTTTAAATCTCTTTGAAATTCGCAAGGAAATTATTCGTGAGAAATTCTTTACAAGTTCTGCAAGATATTGATCCATATTTCTATAGGAAATTTTCGGAATATTCACGGTAAGTTTTTCGGAATTTCTGTTGGATATTTTTCAAAATATACCTTGTAACGGTTTATTCCGGTGGAGTCATCATAACATTATCAAAATAGTGAAATAGCATAGCATATGTGATTGCACAAATCGTGGGTGGCTATACTTACTTACTTGATGGGCTACAGCTCTTCGATGAACCTACGCCGAATGGAGTATCCTTCTCCACTGGACTCGATCCTGGGCTAATCGCTTCCAGTCGCCCTGAACATTGAGCGCCCTCAGGTCGTCTTCAACTGCAAAAAGCCATCGGGTACGCGGCCTTCCACGAAGCCTGCGGCCTCTTCCGGGTTCCCTACTAAATATTATCTTCGCTTGACGTTCTTCCGGCATACGAACAACGTGACCAGCTCACCGTAGTCTGCCGTGTTGTATAAGCTTAATAATATCCAGCCCTTTGTACACCTGGTACAATTCGTGATTCATGCGACGCCGCCAGATACCGTTCTCCTGTTTACCGCCGAGTATTGTCCGCAGCACCTTACGCTCAAACACTCCGAGCGCTCTCCGATCAGCCTCCTTTAACGTCCATGTCTCATGGCCGTATAAAGCCACCGGAAGAATCAGAGTAGTATACAGCGCGAGTTTTGTTTTCGTTTGCAGACTACGGCACTTAAGCTGGTTACGAAGTCCGTAATAAGCCCTATTTGCAGCTGCAATACGCCTTTTCACCTCGCGGGTAACATCATTATCGCACGTCACTAATGTTCCAAGATACACAAATTCTTCTACCACTTCAAATTTTTCACCATCCAGCACTATTTCGCTACCACCACCACTAATGAACCCACGTTGATTGCCAGCGACCATGTACTTCGTTTTGCTGGTATTGATCGTGAGTCCAATCCTCGCTGTCTCCCTCTTAAAAGGCGCAAAGACTTCTTCCACGGCACGGCGATCAATTCCGATAATATCGATATCGTCCGCAAATCCCAGGAGCATATGCGATTTTGTGATAATGGTACCGCTTCTTTGCACACCAGCTCTCCTAATCGCTCCCTCGAGCGCTATATTGAACAGTAGGTTCGAGAGTGCATCACCCTGCTTTAATCCATCTAATGTAACAAATGACGTCGATATTTCATCCGCAACCCTTACACTTGATTTCGATCCGTCCAACGTTATACGAATCAGCCGTATCAGTTTCGCCGGAAAACCATGTTCAAGCATAATTTGCCATAATTCATTCCGTTTCACTGAATCGTACGCCGCCTTGAAATCAATAAACAGATGATGTGTCTGCAAGTTGTACTCCCGGAATTTATCAAGGATTTGTCTTAGGGTAAACATTTGATCCGTCGTTGATCGGCCCTCACGAAAACCCGCTTGGTATTCGCCGACGAAGGACTCTTCAAGCGGTCTCAATCTGTTGAACAGAATACGGGACATAATTTTGTACGCCGAATTAAGGAGGGTTATTCCTCGCTAATTGGCGCACTCCAGTCTGTGCCCTTTCTTAAAGAGAGGGCAAATGAGGCCGTCCAACCAGCTAGCAGGCATTTCCTCGTCTTCCCATATTTTCGACATAATATGGTGCAGAACTTCATAAAGCTGCTCACTGCCATGTTTGAGAAGTTCAGCCGGGAGCTGATCCTTCCCCGCAGCCTTATTGTTTTTCAGCTCTTTGACAGCTTTTTTAACCTCATCTAGTGTAGGTGACTCCACAGCTTGTCCATCGTCGCTAATATTTATTCTGTTCACCGATGCACCGTCACTTCCTCCATTCAACAAAGTCTCGAAGTGTTGCTTCCATCTGGCAGCCACTTCAGTTTTATCTGTCTGCAAATTCCCTTGTAGGTCGTTGCACATGACGGGAGATGGTGCTGTCTTTCTCCGCACGCCATTGACAGACTCATAAAACCTCCGCTTATCGTTCTGCTCCATTTTTTCCTGCGCCTCACTAATAACTTGTTTTTCGTACTCTTTTTTCTTCCTGCGGTGGGTTCGTTTTTCGGCTGCTCTTGCTTCCTTGTACCGATCTCTATTCGATCGGGTACCTGACACCAACATCCGGCTTCTGGCAACGTTCTTTTCGTCTGTCACTCTTTGACACTCCACATCGAACCAACCCGTCCTGGGTCGCCTCTGTGCAGTGCCTACCACTTCTCGTGCTGTTGTGCTCACCGCTCCATGGAACGAATCCCATAGATCGTTGATGTTGTCGCTAACGTTGATTGCATTTATCCGTTCGTCGAGCTTCTGGCGGTACTCAGCCGATACTCCTTCCGCCGACAATCGCTGGATATTGTAACACATCGTTCGCTGTGATCTTTCGTTCGATACAGTTGACAACCGTGATCGAATTTTACTGACAACGAGATAGTGATCAGAGTCAGAGGACCTCTGAATGTCCGCACATCGATAACATCCGAGAAATGGCGCCCATCCACCAGAACATGGTCTATCTGGTTGCAAGTTTCACCATTTGGGTGTCTCCAGGTGTGCTTTCGGATGTTCTTTCGTGCAAAGTAGGTGCTACTGATGGCCATCCCTCTGGCAGCAGCAAAATTTACTAGCCGTAGACCGTTGTCATTGGTAGCGGAGTGAAGGCTCTCCCTACCGATTATGGGACGGAAAAAGTCCTCTCTATCGACCTGAGCGTTAGCGTCTCCGATAACAATTTTCACGTCATGCTTTGGGCACTCTCCATAGGCTTTATCAAGACATTCATAAAACGTGTCCTTCACGTCGTCGGATTTATCGTTTGTCGGTGCGTAAACGTTGATTATGCTGTAATTGAAGAATTTGCCCCGTATCCTCAACACACAGATTCGTTCGCTAATGGGTTTCCACCGCATCACTCGCTTCATCTGCTTGCCCATCACTACGAAACCAACTCCATGCTCTGCTTTTTCACTGCCGCTGTGATAGATGTTATACTTGAATGCAGTATTGGTCGTGGGGTCCACGGCTCGGAATTCACGTTCTCCGGATCTAGGCCATCGGACTTCTTGAATAGCAGCCACGTTCACTCCAACCTTCTGCAGTTCACGAGCCAGAAGGCTCACTCGTCCAGGTTCATTTAGGGTCCTGACATTCCAGGTACCGAGTTTCCAATCATAGTCCTTATTTCGTTTCCGGGTCGGTTGCCAAAAATAACGTTCTCTTTTTCTTCTATCTCCATTTTTTCGTGGTATTTGAGAGGCTTCAGTAAGCAACCTTACCGGGGTCGCGTTACCTTCATCGCGATGATGGGGCTGCCACCTTAGGTATAGCTGACGCGATACAGCATTTCGTTAATCAGCCGCTGGGTACCAGGCAGACGCTGTTTGAGCCGCACCTCCTGGTGAACAGACGCTCGAGGCGTACCTTCTCACTCTAGCTGATGTCAGAAGGACAACAGTGCCCAGGCTGCACTACCAGCTAACTACACAACCCTTAGCTGGCGGTCTTTTGTCATCGGACGACCCGTGGAAGCGTGAGAGAGGGACTTGTGGGGACCAGAGCTCTGTTGGGCGCTCCTTCATTGATGTCAACCCACCATTTTGCAGCCCTGTGGGTGGCTATACAATGCTCAATTGAGCAATCTACTGTATATTGTCGCAAATTGGTACTTGGAATTAGTACCTTTTCCTATACAGTAGAAGTTGTATACCTGGCCACGTTCTTACAATCACGGAAGGAAGGGAAGGAATGTTAGTTCAACATCTACTAGTGAAGATGCAGGGAACCCATACTACCTTCATAGATGTCTCAGGAAGGAAAATAAAGGTGAATAATGTGGAGCTCTATTCGACAATATAGAGCGTTTGTCAATAACAGTATATGCCGAAAAATTATTAAAATATATTCATCAATTTACTTACGAACCGTCAAAAGGAGGACAAAGTAACCTGGATCTTACAAATGTTTCGCATCATATAAAAAACACGTTCAACCGCACACTTATTCACCGAACATTAAAAACAGAACCAAAAACTCGGATTTTACGAACGTTCTAAGTCCTACCTGAAACACGTCCGATCACGCACCAATGCAATTGTTTACTCACTCGGCCGCGCGAACTATCTGCTTACTGAGCAGAAACACGACAAAACAGGCACTGACGGCCATGCAATGCAGAATACAATATTTCGGCAAATCGCGCGATCGTTCTGCTGTCCGCAACAAGAGCCAACACGCACTGAACTCATAAAATTATCAAAATAGTGAAGACGAACAAAATCCGCTTAAAAACTTGGCTTTTGCGCAAATTCCTCGAAAGGAATTGCAAAAATTAATTTCAATTTGCCTAGCTTGCTAGTTAGCCACGTCGTGGTCTGAAAACCGTTATGATAGAATCTGTTCAATCATATTCACTTTCAACACTAAATGATTCGTCAACAAAACGGCAAACTAATTGCGAAACTTATTAACCGAATCAAACTTCCTCACAACATGTTACAAAGCTAGCCGTACACTTCCACTTCGGATCCAAATTCCTAATTAAAAAAACCGACCACTTTGCGCTGCGACTAGTAATACCTGTAATTGGTAATGTCACATGCTTTGCAAATCTTCACAACACTTACGTCGGTTTCAGTTACAAGGTGCGTATGATCTCACTCGGGGCCCTCCTTAGGGGCCCTACAAAGCAAGACCATGCTGAGAGTGGCTGGGTTCGATTCCCGGTGCCGGTCTCGGACAGTTTTCGGATTGGAAATAGTCTCGACTTCCCTGGGCATAAAAGTATCATCGTGTTAGCCTCATGATATACGAATGCAAAAATGGTAACTTGGCTTAGAAACCTTGCAGTTAATAACTGTGGAAGTGCTTAACGAACACTAAGCTGCTAGGCGGCTCTGTCCCAGTGTGGGGATGTAATGCCAATAAGAAGAAGAAGAAGATGATCTCACTCGCCCACATCGTTACCTTTACTTACTTACTTATGGGTCCTGTACACCTCCGGTGGTGCAAAGGGCCGACTTGAAAGATCTCCATCCTGATTTCAGTCGACTTCTTTTATTTCTTTATTGAGGCTTCGCCGACATGAGCCTCTGGGTCTGCCTCTGCTGCGATGTCCCGCTGGGTTCCAGTCTAATGCTTGTTTACAGATTTCGTTTCCGCCGCTACGTAGAGTGTGGCCGACCCAGCCCCACTTCCGATCCCGAATTTCTGTTGCTGTCGGCCTCTGGTGACAACGACGATGGAGCTCGTTGTTTGAGATCCAGTTGTGAGGCCACCAGGCCCGAATTATATATCGCAGGCATCTATTAATGAACACCTGCAGCCTTTGAGTGTTCTCCACTGATACACACCATGTTTCGCCAGCGTATAACAGCACAGATTTCACGTTAGAGTTGAAAATTCGTATTTTGGTGCGTTCACTTATCTGCCTGTTTTTTCAGATATTGCTTAAACTCGCAAAGGCAGCCCTTGCTTTCTTGATCCGTGCGCCTATGTCTATCTTGGTACCGCCGTCTGACTCCATTTGGCTACAAAGATATTGGAAGCTTTCAACATTCTCCACTGGTTGCCCGGCTACTGTGAAACTGGTAGGAGTCACCGTGCTTACATCCAACTATTTGGTTTTGTTGACGTTGATGACTAAACCTGCCGAAGAGGAGCGCTTGGCAAGGTCGTTGAGCTTACTATGCATATCACCATATCAGTAAGGTCACCCTTTTTGGACATCTTCACTAAGATACCTTGCATCCGACCAGGAAAGTTGCGGTGTCCCAGATGCAGTAGTTGAGCGGATGTCATGGGGTCAGCTTTAAGCATCTCGGCTGATATGCGATCGACCCCTGGGGCTTTATTCGATTTCATGCTTTGGATGGCTGTTTGAATCTCTAGCAGTGATGGAGCTTCGGTATTGACGCGTGTTATACGTCGGATCCTAGGCAGATCATGCCGGGGTAGTGATGGCCTGGCTGGCACTTGAAAAAGTTGTTCGAAGTGCTCGAACCAGCGTTTCAGCTGGTCAGTTGGATCGGTCAATAACTGATCATTCGCGTCTTTCACAGGCATTGTTGCATTCATCTTTGCCCCGCTTAAGCGTCGTGAGATATCGTAGAGGAGGCGAATGTCCCCGGTTGCAGCGGCTCTCTCTCCTTCGTCGGGCAGAGAATCTGCCCACGCTCGCTTGTCCCGTCGACATGAGCGTTTCACTTCCTTCTAAAGAGCCGCGTATCGTTGACGGGCTAAGACTTTGGCTCCTCTGGTTTTCGATCGATCTATCGCGGCTTTGGCTTCTCTTCGCTCCTCTATCTTTCTCCAGGTATCATCGGTGATCCATTGCTTTCTCTGGGTGCGTAGTTCGCCCAGATTGTTCTCGCTGGTGGTGATGAAGGCATTCTTGATGGCGGTCCATTGGTCTTCCACACTGCCACCTTCCGGAACATCTGCAGCACGCGTCTCCAGCTCTTCAAGGAAGGACCGTTTCACCGTGGCATCTTCCAGTCGGCGTGTGTTGAATCGTCGTCCAACTCTTTCCTCCTGCCGACGAATTCGCGCAATGCGCAGGCGTATTTCACCGATGAGGAGGTGATGATCAGACGCGATATCGGCACTACGTTGATTCCGTACATCAAGAAGGCTTCGTTTCCATTTTCGGCCGATGCAGATGTGGCCGATTTGGTTTTCTGTAAAGCCGTCACGGGAGACCCACGTGACCTTGTGAACCGGTCGATGAGGGAAGAGCGATTCCCCGATCACCATGTCGTTATTACCACAAAATTCTGCGAACAGCTCTCCGTTTTCGCTCATTTCTCCGAGACCATGGCGTCCCATAATGCGCTCATGGTTCAAGTTGTCGGATCCGACCTTCGCATTGAAGTCGCCCAAACAGATCTTGATATCACCCTTCGGGATTCTATCTACGACGGCATTGAGTTGACTGTAAAAGTTCTCTTTGTCTTGCAGATCGGCAGCATCGGTTGGCGCATAACATTGGATTATAGTAAGGTTTCGGACCCGTATTCTAAATCTGGCAACGATTATCCTTTCACTAATAGGTTCCCACTTCATAAGCGCAGGGTGTGCCTGAGCGCTTAGTAGGAAGCCAACTCCGCGATGCCGGGAAGCGTGTTCACCTCGTAAACCAGAACTTGTCCCGATGGATATCCCAGGATCTCAAGCTTCATGCGGCGTGCCTCATTGGCAAGTTGGGCCAATTTACCCTGCTGGGCTAGGGCTAAAACGTTCCATATTCCTATTCGCGTCCGTTGTTTCGCGCTAAGAGTCTTCGCCGTAAAATCAGTTCGTATTCTTTCATTATCGGATTCTCGAACAAATTGATGTTTCGGGAACAGTAGGTTGTAGGCCCAACACACTTAAAATAAATCGCAGATTTCTGTGAAATTTCACCGAAATCTCAACAGCAGAACTGTTCGGTGAAAAATTTGACAGATTTTCGGTGGTTTTGACAGTTGAACAAAGGAAAAATCGCCGAAAATTTGGTGAAATAATTACCGAACAAATCTGCTGTTGAGATTTCGGTGAATTGAAGCAAAATTCACCGAAATCGGTGAATTGATTTAAGTGTGAAGGTTCCCATTCCACCGGGATGGGGCTGCCATCTTAGGTATAGCTTCCGGGGAATAGCATTTCATACTCAGCCGCTGGATGCCAGAACAGACGCTGTTGGAGCCGCACCTGCTTGGTGAACAGACGCTCGATCAGTCGGGTCAAATTTGTTTAAAGTCCCACCCAACACCAGGACTAGGCTAGTGCGCTTTGAGCGGCACACGGTCGCTTTGATAGGGCCTGCCTGGGGACACATGCAGCTTTTTATAGAAGTTCAACAGAGCCCACTGTCGAACCCCACCACATCCTAGGCAGACTCCACATGACGCACCCTCTCACTCTAGCTGATGTCAGAACGACAACAGTGCCCAGGCTTCACTACCAGATAAGTACGCAACCCTTAGCTGGCGATCAATTGTCATCGGAAGACCCGTGGAAGCGTGAGTTTTGGAACTTGTGAGGACCAGAGCTATGTTAGGCGCTCCTTCCCGGATGTCAACTTACCATTTCGTAGCTAGATTATCGATTGTTTCAAAATTCTGGTTCCAAAGACCCTAAATCGCTTTTACCAGACATCACGAAGCTCTACTATATAAGTATTGTATTATATGCCCGACTCATTTTGTGTGACATAAAGGGCACAGTTGGTCACATGCTTCTCAAACTGCAAGGACATATTAGGATTGAAGCTAAATTAAAACCAATGGAATCTGAAATTGTATGCATATTTTCTCGCATACTTCATTATCCAATAATACCTGAAATAATAGGTGAGTTAGGAAGCATAGTAAATAAACATTAGCCTTTCGCAAATCCTTTTTTTGATGAAAAAATAAACAATAAATTATTGTGTATCGTTGGTAACGGGAAAAATTCGCAAAATCAGGGTTTGCTTAGACGAAAATTTCAGTTCAGTGTTGGGAAGCAGTTCTTGTCAAACTTATTACAGCATTCGTCATTATGGTGAGCGTGAAAAGCTGAATACATTTCCCAACACTGTCGGGGAGTGTCAAAATCGGGTCCGTAGGGGAACTGGGGGTAGGACGCCCACGTTAAGGAAAATGCCTTTTTTATCAATGAAAACCACCATTTCAGCCAGTTTTCATCAGCGCATACTGAAGAACAGCATATCTGCGACTGACTACCGATAACAGATATCTAATTGTCCATTTTATTGCACAGAAATTTGATTTTTAAAAAGCACCCAAAAAAAATGATTTTGAAACCATGCGGGGTGAGATGGGATAAAACGCGCATGTGCTTATCGTACTGATTTTCATTTTAATTGCCTACATTAAGGCAATTAACCGAATGTTTCAGCTGTTTCGGTCATACGAAATGAGCATGGGCGTAATGCCCCACACCGACCTCAGAAGTTTGAAGGCCCATAAAATCGTTTTAAAACCATTTTTGACGACGATTTCGTGTGGAACATAAAGAACACGAGTAAGCAGCATGGCTCATGGCTCAATTATTAATTTATCAATGTATAACAGCGACAGAAAGACTAAATTCCACCGAGCTAGAATTGCATCAAAACACGCAAAAATCGGTTTTTCTAGTTTTTTATGTATAACTAAAGAAAAATCATGAAATATATGTATCCAATGGCAATATTTTTCATTGCTTTATCGTATAGACTATTGAAAATAATCAAAATGGGGATATTTAACCTTATTCAGGGGTGGCGCGTTTTAACCCCTATGGGCGTGCTACCCCCATTTCCCCTATATCATTTTTAAAACTATTTTGATATCGATTTACAATACAATGTTTGGTTTTTTTTATTTGTTTATTTTGTCAAACTAACCGATGATATTCCTTGAAAAGTCCGAAAAATTTGAGAATCTTTAAATAATGACGACTATTTAAACATCTTTAACATTCTTTGCGATTCAAAAAAAAAATAGCTTCTGGAAGTCGTTTGACGGCTCTGAAATGTATTTATTTTTTATAGTCTCAATACTCTGTGTCCAAAATCTGAGAAAGTCAGATAAGAATTAAATAATTATTTGACTAGAAACGAATCATTTCTAACCTTTCTATTCGTAATAAAAACGTCCGCTACTAACACCATTGAATACCACAAACCCTGTCACCAAAACTCGTTCACCACCAATCCTCACCTCACGTTACAGACAGGTTAATATTGCAAAACCTAATCAACATGTTAATAATAACATTTTAGCCGCAGAACTAGCTCATTAATGGTCCATTGCTAGACCACAATCCCATCTCACCATCACCCAACACCAAAGCATAGTCCGTCATAGCGTCATTGCTCTCGCCTTCCAACATCACCTGTCAAAGCTACACATCGTCCTGTACACCACCTGGTCAGTCGGTCACCATCGTGGCCCACACACCACATCGTGATTAACGAGATTTAAAATCCACAATTTACGCACGCATAATGACCATATTTTGCGCTGCGGCCGTCTCTCCAAATCAGCGCGTGTTTTTCCCCCCGTTAAACTTGAACCACTTATCGAGAGCTGCGCTGATGAATCAATCAGCCGAGTAATCACCCTTTCTTGCGGGGTCTTCCCACTGGCAAGGTCCAAGGCCATTACATTGTCATAATATTTCAATTAACCATTTCTCCCTTTTCTGCTCACATTCGCAGGCCAGTATGACGATTCTGCAGGCAATTGTGAGGCGTCACCTTGGGGCGGACATTCCGCACGTGTGGGACCTCTCGCGGAATGTTAGCTTCATTCTGCAGAACGGTCACGCCACCGTGACCTACCCTCGACCTTTGCTGCCGAACATTGCCGAGATCGCGTGCATACACTGCAAACCGGCTGGGCCGCTGCCCAAGGATCTGGAGGACTTCATCGCCGGTGCCGGTGAGTCCGGTTTCATCTACGTCTCAATGGGTTCGTCGGTGAAGGCCGCCAACATGCCGGACCACTTGAGGAAGTTGTTAATCCAAACCTTTTCTCATTTACCCTACCGAGTGCTGTGGAAGTACGAGTCCAGCTCGTCCATGTTGAACGATCTTCCACCGAACGTAAAGCTGGGTCGCTGGTTGCCGCAGCAGGACATTTTGGGCCATCGGAAGCTACGCGCTTTTGTGACGCACGGCGGCCTGCTCAGTATGTTCGAAACGGTGTACCATGGTGTTCCGGTGGTGACGATGCCGGTATTCTGTGATCACGATGCCAACGCAGCCAAGGCGGAAACCGACGGCTACGCGCTCCAGCTGGATCTGGAGACGTTGACGAGCGAGAAGTTGGTGCGAGCGATTCACCGGGTGATACACGATCCCAAGTTCCGCAATGAAGCCAAGTTAGCTCATGTTTACTTACTATATTTATGGTGTGCGTCTTAAGCTCTGTTAATAATGAATCATAATTTTAGACGACGACAAACACTGTTGAAGGACACAAGGACGACTCCTCTAGAGACGGCGATCTACTGGACAGAGTACGTCCTGCGGCACAACGGGGCCTACCATTTGCAGACACCAGCGCGGAATCTGTCGTGAGTATTGATGATTTATTGATCTTAATTATCATTGGTTTGGAAATAATTGATAACATTGAATTTGTGAATAGTTAAAAACAATAAACAATTGCTTGAATCTGCGGAAAATTCCAAAGACTTTCCCTTGTTTTTTTTTAAAGAATCTAACGAGTGAAGTGGTTCAGGAATTGTCTATTATGACTCTTCTCAATCTGAACGACCTTAAATTCCAAATTCAGATTCTCACCTTATGCGAGTGGAGGCACA
The DNA here is from genome assembly GCF_024139115.2 of Armigeres subalbatus. Lineage (NCBI taxonomy): Eukaryota > Metazoa > Arthropoda > Insecta > Diptera > Culicidae > Armigeres > Armigeres subalbatus. The sequence goes on from NC_085141.1 coordinate 32,689,011, forward strand.
TCATCCTACTCGTAGAGTTACTCCAATATTTTTGTATACCAAGGTGAACCACTCCATATATATAGATTATCGATAGCAACTTCCGGTCAATGGTAAATATCAACCGACTCGACTCGATGAATTGAGGTTATGTCTGTGTATGCATGGACGTAGCTTGAATATCTTGTACAGGGGCATGTAATATTCCATAAAGTAATATTTCAGAATTTCAAATGAAACAGTATGAATTTTAATAGATTCAAAGAAATTCTTTTAACCTTCCTACAGTGTTTGGGTTAATTGGACTCAAATCGCACTTTCAAATTGCAAAAACTTTCAACGAAACAATGTGGAGGTTTGAAACTTCTTGACTATTCCTATTTCATGGGAAACTATGTTCGTAGCCGTTGGCCTACTTTGTAGGACGTTCCTGAAGGGCTTAAAAAAAACTTACACTAACGGTGTTCGCGGGTCATACTGATCCGGATTTGATTTAGCAATATCTCCGGCATTTCTCAGCCAAATCTACATGTTTAAATACCCAAAATAATTGTCTACTCATTTTCCGAAACTGACCTCAAATTGATGATCGGCCACATCCAAATTATGTAATCACCAGTTGAAGGATTAACAGTTGGCTTTGTATGGACCAAAATTTCATAATAATACCGTGCAACATCGATTTCATTGTTGTTTGCATGCGGAAATGTCCTGAAAATGATATCAAAGGTATGAAATGTGATGCTGTCAGAATTCCTGCAGGTGTTCTAGGTTTTCCTAATCATTCTGGAGTGCATACCAAAATAATTTACCACGTCCAACACGCTCGGTATAATATCAATAGCAACTCATTGTGCCTATATAGGTCATTAGAGGCCATGCGTATGATTTACGATTTAGATATCAAACATTCTAAGCTCTCCAAATCTTCCTAGAGTTCAGACCTATAGTGTCCATACGTTCATAGAGTTCAGACCTATAGTGTCCATGACGTCTACGACGTCAAATACGGACAGTACTATAACAATAACATCCGGTTATGCCCATATATTTCCTCAGAGGTCACGCATATGATTAACTATTTATATATGTACAAATAGGACGTTCTAAATTCTTCAAATCATTCTGGAATTCAGACCAAAGGGTTCTACCACGTCAATTACGCTCGGTACCAAATAACACCCCATTGACTCCACATACGATCCTAGGGGCCATGCGTATGATTTACGATTTGGATATGTGCAAATCGGATGATCTAAATAGACCAATTGAAATTTTATCGCCAGTGGCGTAATAGATCATTTTCAGGCAACGGCGGCGTTGTGGGTTGCCGTGAGCTTATTTAGTGCATTTCAAAATCACTGTCAGTTTTTCTGACGATGCTCCAGGAATTCCTTCGCAAGATTCTCGAAGAATTCATTTGGAAATTCATCCAGGGATTCCTTTGAAGATTCTCCAGGAATTCCCCCGGAAGATTGCATGCTGATAACTGTCATGTATATTCTTTAGCTTTCTTACCACAACTGCTTATGGATTACTATTTGGGAGTTAATAGTAACCCATGGTGTAAATGATGAGGCATGAAAGCTACCATTGCCGGCCACGCTCATCTTCGCCGTTACTGAGAAAAGGAAGGAAATTATGATATGACATCTACTTAACGATAGGCCAGCGACTCACTGACGCCTTCATAGATGTCAAAGAGTTGGATTTTTGGTAGGAAACATAGTTTAGGAATATCATCATAAGCGTGTGGCAGTTTTCGGCAAAAGTTTCATTCAGTAAAAAAGAATATTTGATTTTAATTACCTTCATTTTTGAGCCTAGCCTAGCCTTAGCCTAGCGGTAAAATGCGCGGCTTTAAAGCAGGCCATGCTGCGGGTAGCAGGGTTCGATTCCCGGTGCCAGTCTAGGCAATTTTTGGCTTGGAAATTATCTCGGCTTCACTACACAGATAAAAATATGTTGTGATTTTAAATGTATTTTCATGCACATATTTGGAGCATGCAAATAAACGTAACATTCAATCGATCTCACTATTCTTTTAAACCGAAATAAACTTAAACGGTGCTTGCTTGTAAAATTCAATCAAATTTAATTGAATAACGAATGTTAATTCGTTTGATGGGGTAACTTGCAGTTTTACACGTCGTTGAATTTTCAAAATTATTTGCTGTGTAGGCATGAAAGTATCATCGTGTTAGCCTCATGATATACCAATGAAAACAATGGTGACTTGGCTTAGTAACCCCGTGGTTAATAACTGTGGAAGTGGTGAATAAATACTAAGCAGCGAGGCAGCAATGTTCCACTGGGGGATGTAATGCCAATAAGAAGAAGATTTATGAACGAAAACGGGCATGGCAAGTGGCTAGCGGATGAATTAATCAGCTATTTGATGAGATGCTCTACATGCTGTCTGAGTGCTTTCGTTTCGACTTTCTTGCTGAGAATCCAAGGACTCGGTACACTGGCGATGTCGATCGAATACTATACGCCTTGATCTTTGTTCAATAATGGCTTCGTCTTCGTTGTTAAATGTTGCGTGGGAAGGAGGATGTTTTACAAGGTGGAATGCCTTTACGAACTAACGCAGCGCTCATGTTTAGGAGGTTTCCATCCCTCCCACCCTCTTGTGCGGCAGATTGTGGACTTATCTTGACAGAAAATTCAGGTCAGTAAATTTCCACCAAAGAAACATCTTGGTTCCAGCCCGAGCAACACCAGTTACACAAAAGTGGTTTCAGCAACTTGATTGGGACTGAATCTGGTCACATATAAGTTGCAGTGGCTCATGCGGAACATTTCTCCGTAATTTTGTTTTCCTTTTCAAACCAACATTTTTGACAGCTGCCGCATCTAAATTCCCTTTTTTTGCGGGTGGTTTTAAAGGGGTTTCCAAATACGCTTATAAGAGGTTTATAGTGGTCATCTAGAGAGGGCCACTTGGCCATATCTTACTCTTTTAGTTGTCATCAGATGGTTGTCGTGTTATAATGAGTTCTTGAAAAGAGGCTTCCGAACCTCTTGAAAGGAGGCTTCCGAACCTCTTGAAAGGAGGCTTCCGAGCCTCTTGAAAGGAGGCTTCCGAGCCTCTTGAAAGGAGGCTTCCGAGCCTCTTGAAAGGAGGCTTCCGAGCCTCTTGAAAGGAGGCTTCCGAGCCTCTTGAAAGGAGGCTTCCGAGCCTCTTGAAAGGAGGCTTCCGAGCCTCTTGAAAGGAGGCTACCGAGCCTCTTGAAAGGAGGCTACCGAGCCTCTTGAAAGGAGGCTTCCGAGCCTCTTGAAAGGAGGCTTCCGAGCCTTATGAAAGAAGGCTTCCGAGCATATTGAAAGGAGGCTTCAGAGCCTCTTGGAAGGAGGTGTCCGAGCCTCTTGGAAGAAGGCTTCCAGGCCTCTTGGAAGGAGGGCTTCCGAGCCTCTTGGAAGGAGGCTGAGCCTCTTGGAAGGAGGCTTGAGGCCTCTTGGAAGGAGGCTTCCTGAGCCTCTTGGAAGGAGGCTTCCAGGCCTCTTGGAAGGAGGCTTCCGAGGCCTCTTGGAAGGAGGCTCTGAGGCCTCTTGGAAGGAGGCTCGAGCCTCTTGGAAGGAGGCTCTGAGCCTCTTGGAGGAGGCTTCCAGGCCTCTTGGAAGGAGGCTCTGAGCCTCTTGGAGGAGGCTGAGCCTCTTGGAAGGAGGCTGGGGCCTCTTGGAAGGAGGCCTGAGCCTCTTGGAAGGAGGCTTCCAGGCCTCTTGGAAGGAGGCTTCCGAGCCTCTTGGAAGGAGGCTTCTGAGCCTCTTGGAGGAGGCTTCCTGAGCCTCTTGGAAGGAGGCCTGAGCCTCTTGGAAGGAGGCTTCCAGGCCTCTTGGAAGGAGGCTTCCAGGCCTCTTGGAAGGAGGCCTGAGCCTCTTGGAAGGAGGCTTCTGAGCCTCTTGGAAGGAGGCTTCCAGAGCCTCTTGGAAGGAGGCTCTGAGCCTCTTGGAAGGAGGCTCTGAGCCTCTTGGAAGGAGGCTTCCCAGGCCTCTTGGAAGGAGGCTTCCCAGACATCTTGGAAGGAGGCTTCCCATGCCTCTTGGAAGGAGGCATTCGAGGCCTCTTGGAAGGAGGCTTCTGAGCCTCTTGGAAGAAGGCTTCCGAGCCTCTTGGAAGGAGGCTTCCGAGCCTCTTGGAAGGAGGCTTCCGAGCCTCTTGGAAGGAGGCTTCCGAGCCTCTTGGAAGGAGGCTTCCGAGCCTCTTGGAAGGAGGCTTTCGAGCCTCTTGAAAGGAGGCTTTCAAGCTTCTTGAAAGGAGGCTTCCAAGCCTCTTGGAAGTAGGCTTTCGAGCCTCTTAGAAGGTTGAGAACCTCCATCCTCCAGGAACTGCTACGGTATATTCCTCCAGACTGAATTCACGATGGATTTTTTGTAGAATTAGGTCAAGGAGTTTTTGAAAGATTTCATGAAACATGTCCATCATGAAGGTTTATTTTAAAGAAGTTGCTGAATAAATTCGCGGAGGAATTTCTGTTTCAAACCCCTATAAATTTTATAAATTTAGGGATTAATAATTCAAGAAGTTGAAGTTTTTTCAAAGGTAGTTTATAAGAAACTTATTGATCCAGTAGACGTCGTTCCTTATAGTAAAGCAAAAATGCGCGTAGTGAACTGCTTATGCAAAATTTCCACAAGTCTTAATTCTAGTTTTTCACGATTTACTCATCTTAACTTGTGATTTCCACAGGGGCCCTCCTTAGCCTTGTGGTAAGACGCGCGACTATAAAGCAAGACCATGCTGAGGGTGGCTGGGTTCGATTCCCGGTGCTGGTCTAGGCAATTTTCGGATTGAAAATTGTCTCAACTTCCCTGGGAATAAATGTATCATCGTGTTAGGCACCGTGAAGGCACAAATGGTAACTTGGCTTAGAAACCTCGCAGTTAATAACTGTGGAAGTGCTTAATAAACACTAAGATGCGAGGTGGCTCTGTCTCCCAGAGTGCGGATGTATTGCCGATAAGAAGAAGAACTTGTGATTTCCACATGAGGAAAGATCATATAAACCTGTAGGAAACTATAATGAACAAAAAATACGAAACTAGCTACATTTCACAATTATGATGAATCCTATTCGAAACATGTTTTTATGACTATCTAATGCATTTCAAATTTGTTTTAAAAATTGTCCTGGGTTTTGTCCTCGAATGGCAGTGTAAAATGACTCAATTGCATATGAAATAATGGTGAACATTATGATTGTTTGTTTATCTTAGCAAACGTGAAAGTTTTAGTGAACGAAAATCTTACGGGTGAGGGGAAAGAATCGCGTATCGTTAAATGTAAGTAAAAATAAAGGAATTGACGAGTTTGTACTATTTCATTTAATTCCACTACTTTATTGCACCTTTGACAGATACGTAATTCGAGTCAAGTACGAGACACAGAAGACGGCTTTACTGTTGAGGTCGAAATACTTATCTGTCAAAGGTACATTAAAGCAGTGGAATTAAATGGAATAAAGCTATGTCCATTCAGAATCCGGAATAATAAAATCATCTGTATCTCGGTAACGGATTGACGTACAAAAGAGGTTAATACACCAAAACAAGGGTAATTCACTGTACTTTAAGGAAAAAATATTGATACAAGTCATTTCTTCTTGTTTGTAGTGAAAATTCACACCTTCTTCTTTATACCTCTCATCAAAAGTTGCACACCTCCGGAGTCAACTTCCTTGGCACATTTGTTCCACATTTTGGTCATCTGAGGCGCGTCCCGAGCTGTTTTCCCACTTTTCTTAAGCTTCCGCTTCATTACTGCCCAAAATGTCTCGTTGGGCCGGAGTTGTGGGCAGTGTAAATATTCAATAAGACTAAGGAATCACTTGACACGGGAAAGCACAACAACCTTCCTGCAAGAGGATCAGCACTGTACTGGCGGGGACGGGAGTGCCAATGCACCTGACGTACTGGCGCTTCTGGCACAGTAGTGCCATAACACTGAGACCATCATTCTGTCATCATCGTCATCATTACCAATCATACGCGAGGGGTAAGAAGGTATCAGAGTAAACACCGAATAGGAACCTCACATCCCCCTTCCACTCAAAAAAAAAAATCCATGCGTCAAATTGTTTTTTATAAACTATATACAATATAGATGCATAGCACCCCAGTTTTATCTTATTCTATCTTCCACTTGAATTTGATGTGCTTATCGCTTGTCTCACTTGTCGCATGAATGAAGATTATACGATTTTTATTATGGACGGCACGGTTTTTAGTGGAATTGGGCTTCACCTCAACTTCCAAGCGCTTTCTAAAGCAGATAAAGGACAATAATATAATAAAAACACTTGTAAGAATGTGGCCAGGTGTGTGGAGAGAATCAGGCCCGCATAATTATGGATTTTGGCAGAATCTAAAATTACCGTGGATATGTTTATCTCTGCTTTAACTCCATCCACGATTTTTGCAAGAATTCATGAAATGATGTGCTAAAAATAGACTTTAGCTTAAAGAAGTATGCAGTACAATTATCATCGAACAAATCAAACATATCTAACATATTTCGTGACATTCATAATGTTAAATATTAGCAATCTACTTCTTCCTCTCTTTCTTCCTATTCTCCTTCTTTTTCTTCTTCTTTTTCTTTTTCTTCGATAACTTTAAGTTCCAACTGGAACCTGGAAGGCCTTTCAGCTTTGTGTTTTACCATTTCCACATTTATTAATTGAAAGCCTTTCTCTGCCTGTCAATTTTACGAAGTTAGCCGAAAATGTTTCCAACCTGAAGGCTTCCTATGCCAGACCGAGAATCGAACTTCGGATTGGTAATTCGACGCATCTGCTCGCAAGACTAATAGGAGACCCATGGCAAGAAATAAATTTGATAAACTTGGTGCAAACGATCACCGTTTTGTACATCTTTTTATGAATTCCTATAATAAAACACGATTTCAATATGTTAAACTTAAGTGTTTACATGATTGTTCATTTGGGTGGTACGTATACTGTTCCGTATTTTTTCAACGCAACGTAAAATGTTACAATTACACATTTTAGATCGTAAGAATGATTATGATTATGACTCTATTACATGCCGTTTTTCATTATATGATATAAGTGTTAGTAGCCTTCTACTACTGCTAGGCTTCCTGCAAGCATATAACTTATGACATTTAGCTTACACACTTAATCGACGTTTTTCCTCTCGGTAAAATAAATTGACGAACATAATCGTTAAAGCTTACTTTTACTGATATCTCGTTAATAAATATGACGTTTCCCAAGTTTACTGAAAATCGGCAATCAAGATTGCCATAGCGATCGGTAGTTCGAAACTTTACCGAGTTTCAGCATACCCATCTGTCAAACGCAAAACTTCTAGCGTGCTCTATAGAGTTATATCTCTGTTGAAACAAAAAAACGTGAAAAAGCAAAATCAATAGAGAAATAAATTCTTTTTGGTAAGCATTTAATCTGATTTAACTTTCTCCGGACACGATACCAATCTGATCAAAATTTACAGTAGATTTTATATTGACTGCTACATTGAAAATAATGGAACTTGTGTACGTTTTTTTTATTTCCAGCCCATCTGTTTTCACCTCTAAAAATGACGCTATTTATGAAAATCACTTCCTTCGCGTGAACATATTTATCATGAAACAAATATCGATGGGAAAATTACGAACCAATATACGTGAAAGAACCATTTGGGTAGCCTCTGTTCCCGCTTCAACGTTTACAGCGAGCGAATAGAAATCTAGTGCATTTTTATAGACAAATTCGTATTTACATTACAGTAGACGTTCGATAACTGCAAGTCATTTAACTGCAATGTTTTTTAACTGCAATTCCATAGTTGCAACAGTTTTGCAGTTATCGGACCGCTAAACTTCAAATTAATGTCAAATTCAATGACAGCTGCATTGCGCTGCACATTTAGATGCACTTTTATTGCATTTGACGTTGATTGACAACCGTTTGACGTCTAGAATGCGTTGCAGTTATCGAACGGCATTCGTTAACTGAAAAGTAAACATTTTGCAGTTATCGAACGGCTACTGTACTTGTACCTTTTCACAAGTTTCATTTTGTACAATAACAGAAATATGGCATTGAATATATTTTACTTTCAAATTGATTGACTTTTTTGATTTATATTTTGACTCAACTAAAAATAAATAAAAATAATTATTTGCTGAATTTCGGCAAAGCACTTTACCGATCAATACGGTAACCCACTACCGAGCGGCACGGTAAATTTTGACAGCTGGATGGTATCGAACATTTTACGACCAGTCGGTAATTTGAACTTCCACCGAGATTTTTACCGAGATATCAGCTGTTGGATTCTCGGCAATTTATTTTGCCGGCCTCGGCGAAAAAAATTAAGTGTGTATAACCCGAATATCAAATATCTTTTTTAGATTCACTTCTGGAAATCGAATTCACCACCTAAAACTTGATCATACCGTGCCTCTACTGGTTAGGCTACCAAATATGTCTTTTCAGTATACAGTAACATCCTCTGAAATTGTGACTTTATTATTTTTCCCATTATAAATCACGGTTTCGACTTTTGGTTTTAATGGGATGAACTTACGCAACGTTCGGGTCAAGGGATAATTATTTATCATATGTTCTGTTAGTACTTTGTTCCCCTAAACTATTGTTTTCTGTAGAATATGAATGTTTAAGATCTTGGCTACAACTCAAATTAAATTGTTCCTTGTATGCCCAACTTTTCCGTCTGATACATTTCCAAGAAAAAATTTACGAAAATAACAGAACTTTAATATTGTTTCTTCCATTGTTATTACAAGGACTTTGCTTGAAAATCCTTTTTATAACGAATACAGATGATCTGAAGAATACACAATAAGATTGGATTATTCATATTTAGCATGTTATTATGACGAAGCTAGTTTTATACAGTTTTCGTTTCGCTTTCGACGAAAATTAACTCATTTGAATTTAAATGAATTTCCGACAGTACCTTCAACTTTCTTTTTGCTCTAGTGAATTCAATAGTGTGAGTGTTCAGAGGTTCAATTTGCTTTTAAGCTAACGAAAATCTCAATTCACTTGTATAATCTTAACTTAATAAAAACGTGTTGGTATTGATGCATTCAATTCAATCCAATTTTCACTTTTTAGAAACCGAAGTGACATTTTAAGTGTCTTTAATTTGACTCGATTTGTCTTATAACCAAGAGACTGTAGTGGTTGAACAAATTCGGAAGTGATTGCTTTATGCACCTTTTGAACGGGTCTTTTTTTTTATTCCTTTATTTATTTATTCAGGCACTCTGTGTTACTTAACCGCTACTGTGCCGAGATCTACTGTGGTATTCAGCTGTGCAGAATACACAGAATCTATCAGATTTCGATTACCATTATTGTTGTCGTTGCCAGTTCATCTCATCGTCATGTCGTGCATCCAATGATGTTGCATTGTTCGGTTGCCATTTTATCCGGGTACGTTGGAGGAATGCCTCCGAGAAGAACAAGTTGTCAGTAGTTATCAGGCAGCCATGACGAAAGGCGCGTCTCCCAATACGCTACCGCCTGGGCAGCGCATCCAGCGACTGACGAGGGTTTGATGGAGGGGCTGGGAATCGAACCCATGACCATTCGCTTATAAGGCGAACGTGTAGCCAACTACGTTACGGGACCCCCCAATTAAACGGGTCTATCACTTTATCACCAGCGACACTCTTTCCCACTCGTGAGAATAAACGTTGACGAAATAAATACTGTCATCACTTGTACTGTCAATTTGCTACTCATGCAACAAAATAATGTAAACATGTCGGATTGAAACCGCTTTTGATGAATCCATCTGAATCAAGATAGCGTCTCCGCCTATCTGTTATTCTACTCATTTTAGAAAATTACAAACTTTCCTCCATCTTTTTTAAGCGCATCTCTCAGCATTGGCTGGCTGAATCTTCTCTGATTAATGATAGGCAAATCGTTATTGCTCTGAATACTTATTTCACTTTTGTTGTGCTTGCCGTATACCCAACTCTCCATCGGATTTTAACACATGCCGTTTTATACTTTTTTGACATCTTTTTGTCTTTTTTATTTGATAAATACCGTTATATTTGTCTCGGTGGTTTTCATTAGTAGCCACCTTTCTACCCCGGCAGTTTTAATTAACCACCACCTTCAAAATAAAAAAGTTTAAATTGTTGTCAGCCAATCAATTTCTCTTTGCTTCAAGTTCCATTGATCGTTTCCAATTGATGACTTCTTCTTTCAGGCAGTGTCCATTACACGCCGTAAGCCCCTATGTGCTCAACAATATTCAAAACCTTCTCCAGGAATTCTTCATCTACTTGGTTCACCAAGCACTTTCCATTATACGATTTTTCGACTTCTAATTGTCACCACATTTTTACTTCGGTGTTGCTCGTGCTCGTCGTCTGTTTCTTTACGATTAAGAATTTTTTTGGTGCTATTTTCATAACAGGCAGTTTACTTTACATGCCATATTTTTATCTCAGCGGTTTTCTTTACACGCTCTCTCTATCGATAATTTCTATCTTTTTACTCTGGCAGTGTCCATGACACGCCGCCTTTTTCTACCCGGTCAAAAATCATTTTTAATCTGGCGGTATTCATTACACGCCATCCTTTTCTCTCAGCGGTTTCCAATACACGCATTTTTCACATAGGTGGTTTTCATTACACACCATCTTTTTCCTCGGCAGTATTCTTTACACGCCGCAACGGGTGGTTTTCATTACACACCTTTTTATGAGGCGGTTTTCAATACTCGCCATTTTCAATTTGCCTTACCACAACAGCAGTTTTCATTACATACTGCTTCATTTCTCCCTCACGTCAAATGAACTGTTCTGAAACTTATCACTGCACACCTACTACGATAAATATTTCCAAAGTATCCCATGACAAGTGATTCCTTTTGTGTTCGGTAACTACTGATACTGTGTTTTTTATCTGACCTGACATGGTCGCCAATGTAAATATTCAATAAGACTAAGGAATCACTTGACACGGGAAAGCACAACAACCTTCCTGCAAGAGGATCAGCACTGTACTGGCGGGGACGGGAGTGCCAATGCACCTGACGTACTGGCGCTTCTGGCACAGTAGTGCCATAACACTGAGACCATCATTCTGTCATCATCGTCATCATTACCAATTATACGCGAGGGGTAAGAAGGTATCAGAGTAAACACCGAATAGGAACCTCACAGGCAGTTTCGTGGATTTATGTTTTTATCGATGAAATCTTCGTTATTATGGATGACTTCCCGGATGTAGTGGCAACTCGCCAAATCTGGCCAAAGCTTCACGGGACCTTTATGGGCTTTATGGAAGGTAGACCGCGGTTTTTGAGACATTCATTCCTGCTCCTTCACACTTCGGTCTTTGCTCCACAGTTGCATATCCCTTGCCAAAATAATCTGTTTTTTTTTGTAAGTTTGTCCAAAAAGCAAACTTAAATTTCGCAGGAACTACTCCTCGTCCCGTCGCCATGTAGAATTTTTGGCTAGGAAGCTGTCCGAAATCCATTTTGACGAAGGTTCCATCGTTGATGAGCAGGATTATTAACGTGGGTGTGCAGACTTTTTTCTCTCCTTTCGGCTTCCATCTGGAATAATTTTTAACTCGCTGCAGGAAACATCGTGAAATTTGTACCACAGCAAGTGGGCGCCTAGATAGACAAACCGCTGTAAAAGAATTCTTGCAGCGGTCACTTTCCTTGCCGCTGCAATAGAATGAATGATTCCGGATTCTAAATGGACATAGCTTTAGTACAAACTCATCTTATGACAAGTGACTACATTAAAAAGCTTATAAAACAATTTTCTTATCAAAATGCGTTTTGCTTAATATTTTCATTACAACTCTACAATGAATTTTTAATATTAAATTGTTATGATAGTATTGTTTTTTCACCATTTTCTTCTTTTTCCAGCGTCTTCACCTACTATGGTTTGGATGTGATCTGCTTCTTCCTGGCTGCTGCCTATCTTCTCCGACTGATGGTTCGACGGGTGCTGAAGCCGCAAATCATTCAACTTACCAAGGAGAAAATTCATTAGCTTGAAGTTACAGAGAAAGTTTCAAAAACTTAGGTAATGAAACGCTTACACCAAAATATCAAAAAAGGCAATACAAAGTGACACGAAAAGTGAGATAATGTAAACTAGTGAGAAATCGGCTTAAGCATTGGATTTATTTCAACAGTCTCAGCGCTTTAAAAAAAAATGCAAGGATGAAATCAATATCGCACTTTGGGGAAAAAGAACATAGTTTTGTAGACCATTTTTTTGGTATGTTTTAAAAAACTAAAGCAAAACTTGTTGGCAATAGAAAGCACCAACAATCTACAACACATTTGGGAATCGTTTCCTCTTCTCTGTAAACAGTTGTTAGCATATTTATGTAAATTACCTGTGCTATAATGGAAAGGAAAGAATTACTAATGGACAATCTCTGTTCTATTCTCCAAAGGGAATAACAAAATCGCTTTAAAACGTGCAGACATTTTCCCCTTATCAAATTTATATCAGATTGCCTTTCCTAAAATGATCTGTTCTACGTACCGTGGAGTGCTTTTCTCTTCAAAGAGTAGTCCTTTCAGGACCGGCAGTGAGACGAGCTCGATGAGCGATTTATTTTAATCATAAACTTTTCATCCACATCCACACAATGTGATAACTGGCGCAAAAGCGTTAAAGAAATAAATAACGAAAACGGCAAGGGACGAGCGCAGTGAAGGAAAATCATAGTTTCATTTTATTAACGCTAAAACCGATTAGCAACCGCTTTGAGGGGTTCGCTAGAGGGATTTAAAATTTTGCTCAGTTTTTTTTTCGCTACAAGTAGAATACGGGAGTGTAATACTTTAATAGTCACTAGGACGTGAAACCGGGATAGTATAAGTGTCCATTAATTTATTTGTCCCATAACCCTTGGGTGACGGGTGACTCCGAATCACGATGTACAATGTTTGCGGTGACTGTGAAACGGTTACTGCTTTTCAAAATGTATCGAAATGGAGTCAGGAATCGATGTAAGATCTTTCAGCTAGATTTTAAGTGTGTACAGATAGATGTTTAGATGTACAGATGTACTGTAAATACTAGGATAATAAAATCAAATCACTTTGGATACTGTTGTGAAAAATAATATCACAGTCATGTGAATATAAGCCTTTTATATTTTGAAAATGTAGTTTGATGACTAAATCGCTAATGCGGCGCAAAACGATATAGGTATGCATATTTGTATACGAATAAAAATAATTTATATCAACAACACAAGGCAAGGGCGTAGATTGCACTAATGTACTACACTGAATAAATCGTTATTGTCTTCTTTTTTTTCAAGAAAATTTCACTCAATTTTCGAATGTGAAATTATTAAAAAGCTTTAGTTGTCCCTTTTTCAATGCAAAATGAATAAAATTTCCGTAGCAAAAAAAAGACGGTAATAGGGTAAGACGGAATAATGCGCCCCACCTGGCCAAAACGCCCTACACAGTATTAATTTTTGTGTAAATTTACGTTTATTTTCATGCACATATTTGGAGCATAAAAATAAACGCAAAAACGAGTCAGATATTAAATTTACACGGATTGAAAATGTAGTCATGCGTAATTACATGACATGTATTTTTAATTGAATCTATCCAATCGTTTAATTTTACACGATCATGTAAATTTAAACAATGATTTAATTTAACATTTCGTTTTTTAGATTTGGAGCTCTCAGCAGAAAAAAAATATTGACTTAAATGAACGATCTAAGCCACAATTTCAGAACCCAAAGCTGTATATAGTCCTTTTTAAAAACATTCATGGAAGAGAAAATGAAATTCCAAAAATATGGGAACGCAGATACATATTCAATCAATTTAATGGTAACTCTAAATATTTGTGATAGAGTTATTTAAATAAAATGACAAGCTTCGTAAATTTTATTTGTTTATTCTTACAATTAGACATGTAGCAGTCTAAATAATAGCAGTAGTATCAGTCTCCCATTACTTTAAAGTTCGACAACGCAGAATATGCAAAATACTGGCTATCCGGAATGCAAGTGTTTTGCCATCGACTTATCATTTTGATTCAACGCAATCCAACAAATCGCAAATCAAAATAGAACAACAGAAAATACGGCTTGACTTCAAACCGAAGTGTCGCTGAAAAGCAGATGCCTTTTATATTACTCGAAAATGTGCACCGTGTACGAGTAAAATCCACACTCAAGAATTGTACAAAAGCTTTGCAAAACTTACAGTTAATCTTGTCTGAACAAGTAAAATGAACCACCACCTCATTAGGTAAAAGCTGAAGTGCACTTGTGGCATCCACTATATTTCTGTTTTCTTATGTTACTGAACTTTTACTCGACGATTCAAAATTAAATCAAAATTGATTGAAAATCCAACGTATATCCATTTATTTTTAAAGTAGCAGTTGGAAAATACGCTGTACTGTAAAAACATGTTAAATAAAATTTAAAATTATGTGTTTTTCGATGCTCTTGTTATGTGCATTAAAATACACGTAATTTTCAATCGAATTCATGTTTCAATTAATTAATTATTACAGCAATTATAAAATCTACTTAATTTTCAATCAAATTCCCGATTCAATCAATTCATTATTACATCATTTCTAATTTACATGTCGTGTAAATTTAATTATTTTTTGCTGTGTACTTAGATTTCTAGAAAACTATAATTACCTAAGAGCCAAAATCAGTTGGTAACTATAAATATTTGTAGAACCATCATACTATGTGAATATGGAAGTATTTTTGTATTACATAATGAAAATAATAGCAAAATACAAAAAGTTATTGTTTTGATGTAACTTGCACTGCAACACTCAGTTGGGCAACAAAATAACTTTTCTCAGTGGTTAATATTAAAGACACTATAAACAAAGACGGGAAATGTTCCAATTGGAATTCCAAATTTACTGTCAGTGCTATTCCAATCGAGCAGAAGACCTGTCATTCCAAAAAATCACGCAGAACATTTGGTAAGGGCTAATTTAACTTCTGCAAATAAACATGTTTAAATTATTGTTGTAATATTTTTGGATCAATGTAGCCTAATAAACCCCTACAAATGGTAGAAAATGACTCTCAACTAGTTTATATTGTATTTGCTATCTGATTTGCGTGGGTATAAGCGTTACTAATCATTTTTTTGAAATTAAGAAAATCACTTACACCAATTTGAAAACTTTATGCAATATGAGCAGTGTTGCGCATTCAGGGTTGCCTGTCGAATTATTTGCTCAGGGATCAGATTTCGCGTCTTTGTATATAGTGTCTTTAGTTAATATGATATAAAATTGCTTCCATCTTCCATCCAACGTTTTTAAAAAATATGTTTTACTGGTCAAAACGCCCCAGTGTAGGCAGGGCGATATGCCCTTACCAACTGGACACAAGCGCGGCGAGCTTGCAGCAGTTGCTTCCAAATTTGGAAACTATTAAAATGTAATTCAAACCTGCTTAAATGGACTTATGTTAGTTTTTTAATGTCAAGCACATAAGGATTTGTAACCTTTTTATTATGGGATTGATAAAATACTAATAAAGGGCT
Organism: Armigeres subalbatus; assembly: GCF_024139115.2. Classification (NCBI taxonomy): domain Eukaryota; kingdom Metazoa; phylum Arthropoda; class Insecta; order Diptera; family Culicidae; genus Armigeres; species Armigeres subalbatus. The sequence goes on from NC_085141.1 coordinate 32,704,551, forward strand.
ATGAAACGTCTTTGGTTAAGGTGGTTCATGACTTTTCAAAAATGATTAATTACGTGTTATCTGTAATATTTTTGTATAACTTCTCACGGGCAATGCATTTCTGACTTCTTGGACTACCGAATAACACAAAGTTTGCATAAATTGCGTTGACAAGTTAAAAGTTATCAAGGAGTTGCCTTAGGGGGGGGCATATTATACCGTCTTACCCTACACATATTTTGCCTCTCTGCTTGAAATGATGTAAATTTTCAATCAACGAAACCAAATCGTTGACTTCTTTCTCTCTCTCTCTCTCTCTCTCTGTTTTTCTCATTACATTTCACAATACACGAGAAAGGCACCTTCACCGCTAGGTGGATAATTCTGTTTTGCCTTTCTTTTTTTCGATTTTTTGATAGAATGTTCAGAGACCTTAACCCTTTATAAGGCAGACAAATCTAAACAACAATAAAAAAATAAAAGATTTTTAAATATTAGGTTTTACGTAAAACCAGTTAAATCAACGCACGTTACTTTTTTTGGAGAAGAGTTCTAGTCGGAAATTTTTTTGCGCTTTTGTTACCAAAGGGGGACCCTTGGGGAAAAAACACAATTTCGTCAAAAATCTAAAAACAAAATATACAGAAAGGCAACGCTTTTTCACGCTAAGCACGTAATAATCTAACACAGTGTCGTGTCCTTAGGAGACAGCTGCATCCGAATCAGCAGTTTCCAGCTGCTGCTCGATCCGCAGCAGCTCCGAAGCACAACTGCTTCCCGCGAAATGCATCACAAAACTGAATGCTCACTTCGTTGAACTGTCACCTCTCGCATCTAGTGCTCATGACTATATGCCCTCTTATTTAGTCAATATATTTACTCATACCCCTCTCAATCCCTACACACAGTAGATTCAAAAAAAAAATTATATCAAAATATAAGCTTGTCGTTTTTTAAACGAATTATAGCTGAAAATTCATCTTGCACTCAAAACATACGATCTATTCGTAAAAAAACTGTTCTCAAATTGACATTTCAATTTTTTCATGGCTCAAATTCATCTGGGGTGTTACTAGGAAGCAAATAAAGCCACTACATGGGAAATAATAAGTAGAGCTCTTATTGATAAATAGAAAAACATATAATTTGTTGGTGGCAATATAGTTGCCACTGCCTTAAAAAGGGTTAAGTGACATGTTTGAATCGTCTAAATAAAACAAATAGGCTAGGTGTACCAGTTGTGGCTATAGCACCAGTTGTCGTACTAGTGCTTTATATGCCAAATGACCAATCAAATCACCGCAAACCAAGTTTATATCGATAAGGCATATTCATATGACAAGATAACACACCTCATATGACAAGATAATTGCCTCCAAAACAAGCAAAGCATAATTGTAAAAAATGATTTTGCTCAATTTTTAACATCCTTTGCACCAGTTATCGCACAAGTGATCCCAATTTGGCCAGCCCCATAAGAAAACAATGGGATTTGCCAAATAAGGAACCAAAATTAAGAATAGTGCCCATTGGCGTAAATAAGGGGGAGGCGGGGGGGTGGGGCTTGGCCCCCTCCAGACCTACTTGTGCCCCCCCCCCAGAAAATTTTGAAAAGTAATTCCAACTTAGTCAGTTTTTATTTCATTTACATATTTCCTACATATTTCTTAATTTTGATTATGAATTCTATAAACATATTTTTTGTTGCGTTATCACATCTTGGCTTGTAAAATGTCATCTGCATGTCATTTGACTAATTTGCTCATAACTTTCTTTAGAAGCAAAATTTCTTCCATAATTTTGAATGTACTCATAACGCTTGAGTAGGGTTATATTTTTGTCCAAGGGTACATTGCTCTAAGTATAACATCAAAGGCTGGAGAGTGAAAACTCTCCAAAATGTCACGTGTCATTTGACATAATGTCATTTGAATGACATTTTGCCTCTCACGCCCCAGATTACATATTTACAGCAAAGTCTCGTTAGACAAAGTTGTAGGCCCATTTAACCGCTATAAGTTCGTCATACAACATGAATTGATAGCTACCTTCTGAAACAAGTTCTGGGAAAATTATACAAACGAATGCAAATGACATTTTACAACACTGTACTATGACCATTTGTTCAGCAAAGCATCGACATATTTAAGTTGGACCCCCGGGAACATTTTATCGATTTTTAAGCTAAAATCAATGCCGCTTCTAATTCAGTTGCTAGCTTAAAATAATAAATTTGTTCTGCATTTGTTTGACTAGTATCCTGGTCGCAGAAACATAAAAACATAATTGTATTAAGATATAAATATTTCTGTTCTATTAAACTACCATCCGCTTCAAAAAAGACTGAAGCAACTACATCAAAATGAGCACATGTACACAAATCCGGTCAATGAAATTTCGAACGAGACCATTCTTTCGAAAATCTTCGAGTTAATCGCAAGGTATGCCGCAAAACAGTTGATCAAATTCCTATGGAGCTTTTTGCTCTCGCTATACAATTCTGGCACAGAAAGATATAAAATTATAAAACTTAAGAATCTTTATTAGAATGACAGCAAAATCAACTACGTATTCCATTGAAAGTATTAAGACAAAACTTAGGCAACCTTCGCACTCACAACAGAGATAGCATTAAAAAAATATTTTTATAATCCTCAAAAGATCTTGTTCCATTTATTTTTTTGGCGATTTCATAAGGATCATCGGAAAACTATTTTGTGCCTGCTTTAGTTAGAATTTATTTTTTAGGATAAAAAAAATAGATTTAGAAACCAGTTCGTATCAGAAAACATTTCTTTTGCAGCACAATTCAGATCGATTTGGTTGCTTCTGAAGTCTCATGGAATTGATGACTCATAAAAAACACTTTAGGTTTCATTATTGATTATGACAATATTTCGTGGAATTTATTCCACATCTAGAGTTTCAAAAATTTCAAGTTTCAAAAAAATCGAGATCTTTATGCATTAAGTAATTATGGAAATGCTTGAAAACTTTCAGAAATATACTAATATCGAATTTCATTTATAGATAATTCGAAGAAGATTCTTGAATCTTAGATTACACACTTATCCACATTTAGTAACATGGAGAAGTCAAGTTGACACAGACACAGCGTTTTGGAGCAATCACAGCATCATTGGAAATCAATTGTATTATTCGCGATTTTTTTATGTTAGTTCTAGGACGAATGAGCGATAAACTAAGTCAAACAATTTCTATTGCAATCCATGCGCACAGTGCTTTAAATCGCCTTTGAAAATTACATCCCACCAGCTGGTGCCATGGCCCCCCCTAGACCGAGACTCTAGTTACGCCTATGATAGTGCCACAACTGGTGGTTCATATTATAAATTAATCAATTTTGAGGATAATAACAAATGTTATTATGGTTTTCACAGCTGTTCTAAGGAGCAGGAAGTAAAACCTTTCGCTTGATATATGTGGGTGGCCACATGCCTTTTACTTATTTTTAAAAAAATAGTTGTTTTTATGTATGGCGACAATTGGTACACCGACCCTAGGTATCACAACCAATTTTCTCGCAGCAAGATTCATTCTACGGAAAATACTTTCCATTGCTGCCAATTGAGTATTGGACAAATTTAATGTGACCATACGTCCCGCGTTTCGCGGGACAGTCCCGCATTTTCACTATTTGTCCCGCACTGAAAAGCGTCCCGCGAAACGTCCCGCATTCAACTTATTTCTAGATAATGTCCCGCAAAATGCAGAAGAATAGAATAGCAATTATTATTTATCTTTATATAACGAGATTTTTATTTATTAATTTCGTCAACCGTCGTAGACTAGTACATATAAATATACATATTTTTTTCATTTCTTAATGCTAATATACATAAATTGTGAAGTATTTACCATATATTTATAATAACAAATTAACTAGAGATTAAATAGTACAGATAAAAAATGTTATATCTTTTGTCTTATGTGTTGCGATTTCGAATTCTATTAAAATATGTTTTAAGATTCTGCCGAGACATTGTAAAGTCGATAGCTTCGCAGTGTTGATTGTAAATGTTCATTATTCGATCCAAAGGTCCAAATTTGGCATAACTTGTTCGATGATAGTTTGTTATAAATAAGGTGCGATTACGAAGTTGCCTTGAAGGAATATAAAAGTTTAATTTTGATAAGATTTCAGGTGAATCAACACGTTGCGAAACGATATCATTTACGAAGGAAACCATTGCTATTTCACGCCGCTCTTTCAAAGTCTGTATGTCAATAAGCATGCAGCGTGCTTTGTATGATGGGAGTGGAAATGATGTCCAGGCTAATTTACGAAGAGCAAATAGCAAAATTGCTTTTGTACAGATTCTAATCTCTCTTCATGCGTGATTGAGAAAGGAGACCATACAATACTGCAATATTCCATTATTGATCTAACATAAGCTACATAAAGTGTTTTAATTGTATATGGGTCATGAAAGTTATAGCAGAAACGCTTTATGAAACCTAGCATGTTATTAGCCCTGTGAATGATTGTGTTGTAGTGGTCTACGAAAGAAAGTTTAGAGTCTAAGATTACTCCTAAGTCCCTTACTCTTTCACATTTTTCCACATTCTGATTTCCTAATGCGATTGAAATGTTTGGTATTGTTCTTTTTCTGCTAAATGATATTAAGTTGCAATTCTTTACATTCAGTTCTAATAGGCTTTTCTTGCACCATATGTAGAATTTGTCTATTTCATTGCGAAATACATTGATGTCGACTTCATTTCTTATTTCCATAAAGAGCTTCATATCATCGGCATAAATTAACACTTTAATGTTTTTCAGAATGAAGGAAATGTCGTTTACGTACAAGATTAAAAGAAGAGGGCCCAAATGAGAGCCTTGAGGGACTCCCGAAGTGACTTGAATTGGTTTTGATTTGTGTCCGGCCCTTGGCCGGCTCATCTTGCAGAATAGCTATTACTTAGTATTTAAAAAGGAATTATTATATTTTTAAAATTTATAATTTTGACTGAGATTAAGTTTTGTAAGTCAATCATATGGATCATAGAAATCAAGATTAAAATGTTATCCTGTGACTTAGAATAAATTAGCTCTATTCAGTTTTCCGCGAGCGGTAATGGCAGCCAGCTTGCCTGCGGGTTAGTCTCTGATTTGACGTTTGTGGAGGTCAACCATTCGAGCATTTGAATCAATGTGATATATAAGAAGGCTCACGTAACTTTGAGAGGATGGAGATCAGACTGGAAAGCGAAGCTAAACGGATTGGACTAGTCATCAACATGTCGAAGACAAAGTACATGATAGGAAGAGGCTCAAGAGGGGATGACGTAAGCCACTCACCACGAGTTTGTATTGGTGATGATGAAATCGAGGTAGTTGAAGAATTCGTGTACTTGGGCTCACTGGTGACCTCCGATAACGATACAGAGCAGAGAAATTCGAAGACGCATCGTGGCAGGAAATCGTACTTACTTTGGTCTCCGCAAAACACTCCGATCGAATAGAGTTCGCCGCCGTACCAAACTGACTATCTACAAAATCAGCTTATTAGACCGGTAGTATTGAACGGACACGAGCCTCGTGGAGGACCAACGTGCACTGGGAGTTTTCGAAAGGAAAGTTTATATTGTTTTGATATTGGATATCGATAGCAGTGTTGGGAAAACTCAAATTCCTAAATCAATTCAATTCAAATCAAGCGCGAGTCAAACACAGCCCGACTCAAGGCACAGAGAATCGTTTATTATTCTATTCACGGTTTGCATCATTGCTTGATTTCTACGTGTTATTCTCCGTTGAATTAATCGAATTTACTTTCTTTGCTTAAAACAATGGAAAATAAATCCATAGGTAACATAAAATACGCTTTTATTGGGTTTTGGTGCTTTTTGAAGCGAAATCCTTTTTGGCGAATAAGCGGAACGATGCGATTCTGCATGCAAAACTTTAGCACGATGCTCTCTCTGGAGTATCGCAAGCGATCTGAAATTGTACGGATTTTTTTTTATTTTCTGAGCAGACATCTATTCAGTCTATTATCTATTATCTAATTAATTCGTAATCACAGTATCTAATTTTGTTTGGTATTTCAGAAAAAGTAATGTAGGTTATTCGGAAATAATTTTCGAGATTCGAAATCATTGCTTCTATCGCTACAAAAAGCTAATATTCTAACAAAATTCTATACACTAGACGATCAACAACTGAAAGTCATTTAACTGCATCGCTTTTAACTGCAATTCGATAGTTGCAACAGGTTTACAGTTATCGGACAGGAAACCTCAAAACATCAAAATTATACGAAACTTTATGGCAGCTACATTGAGCTGGACATTCAACGTTCGAAGAAAGCTTTGACTTCTAAAATGAGTTGCCGTTATCGAACAGTTAGCAAACTAAGCCTTGGTAACAAATAACAAATTGAAAGATTTGATTTAAGCGTATTACTAAAGCATATTAGACTATGAACTTTTTTTGTCCCGCGTCAACACAAAATTTATCTGGTCACATTAGACAAATTGAAAATACTTTTTTCCACAAAAGACGAGAAGGCACTATTAGCGTACACGGTAAGAAAAAAGTACCTAATTTTAGGTACTTTTTTTTCTCTTGCATCTCCCTCCCTCTTCCCTTTGTTGTCATAAAATGAAGAGCAAAACCACTCAACAAGGGCATTAGAGTGAAATCAGGAGTGATTCAGTTTCATTCCAAATTTTTGACCACTATTTTAGTTTGAATCTGGAGCCGAATAGAACAAACTCTCTGGTTTCCCCAGCAGTGTTCTATTCATGTTTTTCAAATTTTCAATTAAATGAAATCATCATGTTGGCGCCAAGAAAGGCGCCGTAATTGCAAAGTGGATTGATCCGTAGATAAAATGACGCATTCATACACCAAAACAATTGGAAAATATTTGAATCTCGTGATTCAATCGTGGTTCAAATCTGCAGAAAATAGAACGGAGCGTTATACCAGTTTTATTTTTTTGACATTTGACTGGTATAAAAAATGAATCTAGAACAGCTACTGGGAAAATGAATGTTCCAGATTCATATTCAAACTGACAGCCCCGAACGATTTGAATCACTGCTGATTTTACTCTTAAAGTGTGGGAACCCAACGTTGAGTAACCTCATGTTTACAAAAGTTGAGTTAAATTTACCTAACTATTGGTTAGTTTCTTTTTAAAACTAAGTATATTTTTCTTAATATTAAGTGAATTTTACTTAATTTCAAGAACACACTTTCCCACACTGAACCCCCGTTTTGAGTGAAAAGTACCGTCGTTCGGGGTGACATTGGGCCTAGGGGGTAAGATTGGGCCAAAAACGAAAAATGTTTCAACTCCTAATATCTCAGAAACTGTTACGAATTTTGATGAAACAAACGGTTCGTAAAATATATTAAAATTCACGTCTAGGAAATCACAAAACAAATTCCAAGGATTGATTGTGCTCGTACCATAATGATTGGAATTTGAATGTGAAACTATTGATCGAATGAACCCGTATTAAAATAGTGTCAGTAATGCCCAACAAATCTATCACATGACTAAATTTTAGATCGATGGATACCTGGTAATCATGTTACGATAATCTGTTTGTTGTTTTATCGAATTTTAGGAATATTTATCTAGCGGTCTTGCTTTTTCGTAGCAACGAGCAATGCATGCTAAAAAGGGGTGAGATTGGGCCAAGCCTTTGGTTGATTTGCCATACATAATTGGTAAGAGCCGTAATGTAGGCAATTATTTTTTTGAACGATTGAATCGTTGCATCGTCACCGCTGAACTTTATTGTATGTGGCCCAATGTCACCCCCTGTGAGGGGTGAGAATGGGCCAATTTTAAACAACATATAACTTTGAAGAATTTCTCTCATTTATTATTTTTTCCTCACACAGTGGTAAATTTATTGTTCAAGCTTGTACCTAACTAATTACAACTCGATTCCAATATTAACTACTAGAGCTTTGTAACATTTACTTGGAGCATACCACATTTTGGCCCAATGACACCCCCGTAGACGGTACTAATATTAGATACTTTTGACGTAAACTACGTCTAAGGGGAAGACTCAGATACA